>NC_089757.1:16820727-16830727 GCF_040412425.1 Macrobrachium rosenbergii
TATTTTTAACAAAACTAGTTACTGAATAATGAATAATAAATCAAACCAGAAAAATCACCAAACGAAGCTGTGGGAAAGTTTATCATTTCTGGTAAAAGATAAAAAGAAAAATTAGCCCCGAGCTAGTAACACACCCACGCTCTCACTTTCAAACTATTTTCGGGATTCTCATTCTTCTCAGCTCATTTTCAGAATCTCTCTCTCTCTCTCTCTTAACCTATTTCCAGAATTTTTTCACTCTTCACCCGTATCTTTTCACTGTCCAAATTCAGTCTCACTCTCGCCTTGTCCCCCTCACTCAATTCTCTCTCTCTCTCTCTCTCTCTCTCTCTCTCTCTCTCTCTCTCTCTCTCTCTCGTCTTCAGCAAAATACTCGAAGCAATTACGGACATAATTGCGCTAACAGTTCCTCTTATAATTGCTACAGCAGCAACGGCAGAAAATCGTTTTTCCTTTTTATATTTTCCTTCGCACTTTTATCAGAGAGCGCCAGAGCTTTTAATAGTCGTAAACTTGTCGCGTGAAATCCGCTGAGCTCTGTAAAAATAAGCGCAGCGCCAGAAGCGTAAAAATATAAAATAAAAAGAAAGAAAAATAACACAAAACAAACATGCGAAAACGAACGTTATCGTGTAAAGAGTCATCCAACCCTCCATTCATGGATGTACCCCATCCTAGTCGACTAACCACCGTGTTTAACAGTTAATTCAGTAATTAGATTAATAGGAAATATCTTTAGACACTCTAACCCATCACCTACTGCTTGGATAGTTATATGTATATATGTTTGTTTATATATGACGAAAGACATACAAGAATACAGAGAAAGAAGGCTGTAAAAAAAAAAAAACTGCAAGCCCCTCCCCCTCCTCACAAAATCAGCAGATACTGAAACTTCTGAAGGGGAGACCAAACACTGGCCGGAGTAATCCAGAAGGTGATAAGAGGAAAATAAAATAAGATAAAGAAAAGCAATCAGGAGAAATCCTCTTCTGAGTAGGAAGAAACAGGAGACTAGGATGAACAACGGGATAAACAAAAAGAAAGAACGTGGAGGTTTTCCGTTTCATTCCGTACATTAGGACTACTTCAAAAACGAGTAGATTAACATAGTTCTTGAAAACTTTTTTCCCATGAAGTTTAATGTCTATACCCATCATCTTCCTCATCAACTATAGCGGCTTAATTACGTGCACTGGTTATAATGATAATACATTAGAAGCAGATTATCTCACCTGGAAATAGATGATAAAGACAAACCTCCTCTTTGGGGATTTGAACCGTTGGCCTCTGAGTTACCAGGCCAATACTAATCCACTCAGACTCTGTATATCTTCACATAATAAGATAATAATGATAATCTTTTAAACACATACAATGATAAAAAGGAAATAAAGCTGACAGTTGCATTAATAATTATAATTATCTTTATCATAATGGCCAGTAAACCAGGAGACACTAGACGCAAAATCAATAACTGAAACGAATACAAAGAGTAAAAATAAAGAATTAATAGACGAGGAAAGTCAGAGCGGGGGATGAGTAAAAATGCTATCATATTTTAAGACTGAAATACTTCGAAGGGAAAAAGCCAAAATTAATAAAAGACGCGAACGAGGAGAAGACGAGATTGAAAGGGTAACGTGAGGATCAAAGGACTGTTGTCGCAACATCAAATTTGCATAAATCTTCAACAAAATTTCTTTTTTCTTCTGAAGGAAAATGATCCCTAATGGTATTAACTACGTTAGTGTCATGCTGATAAAACACTGTACGCTTGCAAAATGGAATTATAAGCTCGAGGAGTGGTCTAATTATGTATATTTTCTTATTCAAAAACATGCAGTACCAAAATGGATTAAACTCAAACGACTTTGGTATTCATTAAAGGACTCCAGATTTTAAAGTACTGTAATTACATTTATACATGTGACGCAGTGGTTTCATGCAAAGACGTCACACACACACATATATATGTGTGTATTGATATATATATATTATATATATATATATATATATATATATATATATATATATATGTGTGTGTGTGTGTGTGTGTGTGTGTGTATATATTTTATATATTATATAATATATATATCTATATATATATTTATATATATATATATATATATATATATATATATATATATATATATATATATATATATATTGTAAGGTTTGAAGTCTTAGAATCGCTTGTGTTAATAAGTATATGCATTATTAGCACATAAAATTAAATGTAAATCATATTTGAGTATGTAAATCATTGCCACCCCAAACAAAAAGAAAACAAATAATTCTTCCTATCCTTATCTACATAATTTGGATGCTTCAGGCTTCACGTCAGTTGCTATAATTAAGAGAGACGGGAATTTTGAAACGAATCCCCTTCCTTAATTAACACTGTATGTAAAAAAAAAAGACGCTTTTAATACTGTATTTTTTTATGCATTCCCCCACCCACCTCTTGAATGTTGGGAATTGTTTTAATTCTCTATGTAGTTCCATTTTTCACTTTCAAATTTAAAAAAACATGGAAGCATTGTTGCTGGTATTAAATGCCGTAATCATAACCACTTGAAATGGCTCATTTGATAACATAATTGATGAATTGGTCACTCATGTTTAAAAATATCAGTGGTACAATTATCATTTAACTCGTGAAAGTTATGCTCACTCTGCCTTCTAGAATATTCTAATTAAGATAATTATCATTGTTATTTATCATTTCTATGTCTGTACGGTGTTAAACGTAATATAAGAGAGGGTCGCCAGGGAACGTTCCCACACAAAATATCTGGACAAAAACGACTTCAACCTGCAAACTTATACAGGAGCAAGTGGTGAGAGAGCCTTGGCCCGGGCTGGATGATTGCAAGTCTAGATTTGAAGCTTCAATTCCATTAGACTGTATGTGTTACACACAGAAAAACAGGAAAACATATATAAGGATAAATAATGCATTTTATTATAGTTACAATTGCATATACACTGCATATTAAGACGGACATTGTTGAATTATTTTACTTCTTTCGCTTTCTCCTTAACTCCCAATTTTTTCCTTACAAATCTCTCTCTCTCTCTCTCTCTCTCTCTCTCTCTCTCTCTCTCTCTCTCTCTCTCTCGCAGTATACAAAATTAAAAATTTCTTTGGTCCTAAATGATTTGTTTACAGAAACTTCCTAGCCACAGCAAAACAAAGGAAGTCGTGTATGGCAGACTACATGCAGAGTTTGTACGTCAGGAATATGAGGCAGATTTGGCCATGATTTTCCTCCTAATCTTGGCGAGATCTGGTTCAGACATTCCAATTTCCTAGAATTCCTGCTGCCGCTGCTATCACACGTGGGAGAATTCCTTAAACTCCTCCTACGTATTTAATGTCGCTTCATTTACAACCCACAACCCCTCACCCCCCCTCTCTCTCTCTCTCTCTCTCTCTCTCTCTCTCTCTCTCTCAAACACACACGCACTCGCGTTAACGCTTTTCTACAAATGCAGTCTTTGTCTTAACCAGAGATTCTAAATCTCTCTCTATCTCTCTCTGATTTCAACATTGTCATTATTTCCCTCTCACTTCTCTCTCATTATCTGATTCATATCCAAAGTCTTCTTTACACATTTCCAGCGTATCTCTCCTTTTCTATAACAACTCTCTCTCTCTCTCTCTCTCTCTCTCTCTCTCTCTCTCTCTCTCATAGTAAATCCGCTTTTGATTTATATTTTGATCCTCTTTAATATTTATCTCTTTTGATTCCAACATTTTTTTATTTGTTTTTATATATATTTTCCATCCATACTGACTTGTTCCATTCTCCTTTGCTTTTTATTTATCACATAAGCATAATCTTATCGGACATATTGCCAATAAAATGCTTTCACTCCTCTGAAAATAACAACCACCACAACGGTAATAATAATAATAATAATAATAATAATAATAATAATAATAATAACAATAACAGCAACTCTCCGAACAGTTCTTAATCAACGCCTCCCTTTACAATCCATTTCTCCTCCTCAAATGTTCGTCAGTTTCCTCTCACTGAGGGACCTTTTCCGACTGCTCCCCCAATGACATCCGGTTTCAATCCCATCCCTTCCTGCCGTAGTCTATATTACAGCAAGACGGCAGCACCACCTTCGTCAGGGCCACCTGCAGCGTCTCCCACGGGATGCTTTCACTCAAATCGATGGGAATCTGCCATTCAAAATCACGTTCTTCGCAGAGAGGTTGTAAGGAGAGAGAGAGAGAGAGAGAGAGAGAGAGAGAGAGAGAGAGAGAGAGAGAGAGAGAATCTGATTGAAGGAGAGAGATGAATTGTGCAAGAGTTTTCGAACTCGCTTAAAGTGAGAGAGAGGGGATGAGAAAACGGAAGCTATGGAGTTAGAGAGAGAGAGAGAGAGAGAGAGAGAGAGAGAGAGAGAGAGAGAGAGAGAGAGAGAGAGAATCTGATTGAAGTAGAGAGATGAAGTGGGAAGAGTTTTCGAAATGGCTTAAGGTGAGAGAGAGGGGATGAGAAAACGGAAGTTATGTAAGTTTAGAGAGAGAGAGAGAGAGAGAGCTCTGATTCAAGGAGAGAGTTGAGGCGTAAGAGTGACTTAAGGTGAGAGAGATGAAAAAGTGGGAATTGTAGAGTTAGAGAGAGAGAGAGAGAGAGAGAGAGAGAGAGAGAGAGAGAGAGAATAATGGATGTAAACTTCCCAAGCTGAAGTTTCACAAGTCAGCTTCTGAAGTGAGGCTTTCTGCTGGTAAATCCGGAAGCCAAATTCAAGATGATAATCCTGGAGTCAAGACTCATCCATGAGCAGAAGTCAACGAAAGATTTATAAGCCGAAACTTCTAAAAGGAAGTTTTTGGACGAAGTTAAACTTTGGAGCAGAAAAGGCAGAAAAGAAGCTAAAGCAATGAGTTCGAAGGTATAATCTATTGAACAGAGGGTTATAAGGTCTAAAAGACAGAGAGAGAGAGAGAGAGAGAGAGAGGGAGAGAGAGAGAGAGAGAGAGAGAGAGAGAGAGAGAGAGAGAGCTATACATAGAAACATTGTGTGCACCAGCGAATCCGTAGCACTTCAGTTTTATTTCTATATTGGAAAAGTCTGTTCTGAAAAAGACGAAAGACACTTTCAATGGCAAAACGAAAAAGTGTATTTTATAAAAATTATTTTGTATCACCAGTAATTCTGGGGATAATTCTCAAGGCCATTCTTTCAGAGCAAGTGTACCAATACAATTAGGGATACGTCCTGTTACTTTTTCATACTATTATATCCTTTAATTCTTTGGGCCTGTTCTTATTCTTTTTTATTTCATTCTTAATCTCTTTTGTTATATATTTACTTTATTCTTCATATTCCTGTTGTTTCTGTTCCATTTAATATTCTCATCTCTCATTGAGCAAATCTTCTCATTCCTTAATGCCATCCTACAATCCTCATTTCAGTCCTTTATATTTTAGCGCTTTACTCTCGTTGAACAAGATTTTCCTTTAATATTGTCATTACATTTATCGCATTGTACACTTTTTGAATTGATCTTATCTTTATTACAACCTTACGCTTTTTTCTTTCCTATACTGTTTACGTTTTCACATTCTGAGTTACTGAGTTACTTCTTTTGTTGAGCCACTTCTCATCTTTCTTGTCATTCTTAAACTCCTTGTTTCTATTCAATCGATCTCTACCTTCCAAACTCTTATAAAAGTCATACTTTTACCAGTTTTTCCTCCGTTTCTCCATTCAAAGAATTTCTCCTCCATTTACTCCATAGTTGAAAATTGTTTCTTATTCCGTTTTCATTAATCAAAAATTTTTCCCTACTTTTCTTCCACTCATACCTTTTACTTGTTTCCTATAATCTAAAAGAATATTTCTTCCATTCTCGATTCAAAGCTTTCTCCGTTTTCTCCTCTCAAAGAGTTTTTCCTCCCTTTATCTCCTTTCAAAGAATTTTTCCTCCTATTCATGAAATTTTTCCTTCATTTCCTCCACTTAAAAGCTTTTTCTACTTTGCCCAAACTCATACAAAATACTTCTTCCTCCCCTGGACGAGCTGCCTCTCCTCCTTCAATCAGAGACATTTTCCTCATTTTCCTCGATCCAAAATTTTCTTTCCTCTTTTTTTGAAAAGCGTTTTTCCTCCGTTTCATCCATTCAAAAATATCCTCTCCCGGGCCTTCCCCAGCTGGCATTCAGACTCAATCTCATCCCCATCCTTCCACATCCTTATTAGCAACGACAACGGCACCTGCTGCGCCTCCCATAGGATGTTACGAGGCTCGCTAGAATCGATGGGTGTCTGTCATTGAAATTTCCGGCCTTTGAGAGAGAGAGAGAGAGAGAGAGAGACGTAAACCTGTAAGACCATTTAAAAGACATTCTCAGATAAGGCTCCCAGTGGTCATAAAACCTACGATAGAAATTAGAGTTCGGGAGGGAACTTGGCGGAAGTTTTCGAAGTTGAAAGTTATTAGCTCGATAACATCAAGTTGGATGGAATTCAAACAAAATTCTCTGAAGCTTACAAAAATGTCAAATATAGTTAAAATATGTCTAAGAGATCTGGAAGAAACCCTAAAGATAAGCAATAATTTTGAGCCTCCTGCTTTCCTTCATCTTAATCTCCTCTTCCTCTTATCCTTATCCTCTCCTCCTTCACCTCCTCCTCCTCCCCTATAAGCCCTCCTGTCTAAAGCCCGTTTTCTTACAACAATAACGACAGCAACACCACCATCGCCACCTGCAGCATCTCCTTCAGGTTACCGAGTTCGTTCAAATCGATGGAAGGGCTGACATTTATAATTCAAGAGAGAATTGCTGATGACTGGTTCCATTTCAACTGGTTGGGAGGTCACTTCATCGCAGCCCCACCTAATATTTTGGTTGACTCTTTCAGCACCACCAGTCACTTCAACCCACAACATTCATCTGACTGCCAGGTACCTAAGTCTCATAGGATGAAGAGCGTAACTACAGTAGTAACATTCTCTACAAAACGCAAGGCGTATTCATATCTGTATTTTGTCTGAGTATAACGCAATTAGGTCTACAGGCAATGAATTCCATGTTTAAATATCAAAATCATATAACGAGAAAAATACAAAAGATATATTATGTACATTATAAATTTATGATACAGCTGCGGACTTCCTTGAATGTTGCCGTGAGTCTAACTGGAATGGTACATTAGTGACACCATAAAGCAAAAGCAATAAAACACGAAAGGACAGGAAAAAAGCTAATTGCTTTTGCCTCTTATCTTTTCCACCAGAAGTTTCTACTCTCCTCGAAAGTCATTACTGAAGGCAAATTTTCAAACGTTTTTCATCCTCGGAGGGGCACATGGTCACTATAAATGTCATAAATAAAAACTGCTTTATGACAATTAACCATACCAGAAATGCGCCTGGCGAAGAGTATATAGTGAAATTTGTGTTGAAATTAAAACTGCCTTTGGTGATTGTGGTCTGAAACGCACACAATATTCCATCGTGATAAAAAAGTAAAAAATGCGCGCAATGAGTTTTTCTGTACAGCCGCTACAGCGTATAATCAAAGCCATCGAAGATAGATCTATCTTTCGGTGGTCTCCGGTAGAATGCTTTCTGTATGAGCCGCGGCCATGAAACTTTAACCACAGCCCGGTAGTGGCCTATCCATATCGTCGCCAGAAGCACGATTATGGCTAACTTTAATTTAAATAAAATAAAAACTGTTGAGGCTAGAGGGCTGCAATTTGGTATGTTTGATGATTGGAGGGTGGATGATCAACATATCAATTTGCAGCCCTCAGCCTCAGTAGTTTTTAAGATCTGAAGGCGGACAGAAAAAGTGCCGGCGGACGGACAAACAGCTATCTCAATAATTTTCTTTTCATAAAACTAAAAGGGAACTGTTAGACTATTCAACATCTTGAAATGCAGGAGCCCCTAAACATTAAAATTTATTAAACTAATATTTTACTAATTCATTAGTAATCTGCTTCATCTGTCAGTAACTATATACCTGTGTAAATTATCATACGTTTCTACCAATCTCCGTAAAATATCAGCAAGTTTTTAGTCTGTATGTAAAATAAGAAACATTTATCTGTTTGTCATATTAGTATAAATCGTTTATTTAACACCCTTTAACTTATTTGTGGGAGCGTCGGCTACCAGTCCTTCTGTGCAACATATAAAACGTTTCTATTTGTTTGTCTTCTTACAATGGCAAACATTTCTATATGCCTGCCACTGTAAAATATACAGCGTTTCTTTATGTTCGTCTACTTAAAACATCAAACATTTCAGTATATTTCAGGGCGTTCGTCTCTATAACATCTCAAACACTCGTATGGTCATGTGTTTGCAATATCAAACATTTCAGTCGATCTGGGTGAAACTTCAAACATCGCCCTCTCTCCACGACAGACATGGTGAAGGGAAAACTCTTGGCAATCTAACCCCACAGGGAAGCGGGAGTCTTATAGGATGACCTAAATTCGGAGACGGAATATGAGGACTATGAAACAGCCTCAGACATAATTTTCTCCCTAATCGCGAGGTCTGGCTCAGACATTCTAATTTCCTGTGAATTCCTTCCACCGCTGCTGCTGATGTGGAAGATTCTCTAGCTCCTGCCCGGAGTGTAACTCTCTCTCTCTCTCTTAATTTTATTCACCCTCTTGGGTAAAATTACTATTTGTTTGTTACTTTTACATTATATATTTCCCTTTTCGTTTACGTTCATCAGGAATATTTTTAAAAATTTCCTCCATTTGAAGGAATCTGTTTTACATTCATCCATTCCTCCTCCTACTCCCCCTCCTCCTCCTCCCCCTCCTCTTTCTCTCCTTATGCCATCCAGCCTTTAACTTGGCATACCTTTCTTTACCAACGATTTGAACCTTATTGTCATTCTCATGATATTAGTTTTCTATTTCTACGATCACTATATGCACCAGTTTCCTTTACATTGCACGTCACATGGCGTACTGTAGGCAGTATTCAAGGTTTTTGCACTTCCCTTTTAGGGTCCGTAGCTGCATTGCTTCTGAATTTTACTTTTCATTGTTCTTGGCTCTCCAAATATTATTCTGCCCAGCTTCTCTGACTTCAAGCCAGGAGTTTCAAATGATAAAGTGAATAACCATAGATTTTTCAATATAATAATAATAAAAATAATACCAAAGAAAAGCTACAAATACGGTTCTCCTGTATTTCAATTTTTGTTCCAATATTTTCTTGTCCCACCTCTCTCCTCCTCCTCCTCCCTCCTCCTCCTCCTCCTCCTCCTCCCTCCTCCTCCTCTCCTCCTCCTCCTCCTCCTCCGCTCCATTCTCAATCACATTCTCCACTCTACACTAACGACAGCAACACAACCATTGCCACTGCAGCGACTTCCACAGGTTACCGAGTTCACCTGAATCGATGGGGATCTGACATTCAGAGTTAGGGCCGTGCTGGAAGAGAGAGAGAGAGAGAGAGAGAGAGAGAGAGAGAGAGAGGAGAGAGAGAGAGAGAGAGGAGAGGTGTTAAAAATGTTGATCATATACAATTCATATAAAAAGCCTTTGCCTGGAACAGAAATGAGAGAGAGAGAGAGAGAGAGAGAGAGAGAGAGAGAGAGAGAGAGAGAGAGAGAGAGAGAGAGAATTAAAAAATGTGTATTCAACATACAATACTGTATGTAAAATTCATAAAAAGTCTATCTGCCTGGAACAGGAGAGAGAGAGAGAGAATGACAACTTCTAGACAAGTTGCACGAACTTAAACTTCCTGAGTGAATCCAGATTCCATTTGGGAGATCATCTGAAAAGGGTCGACGGAAAGATTCGCAGGTTATGAACTTCTGCAAGACGTCTTCAGAGGTGCACTCGCCCAGCTGATGGAAAATGCACAAAAATTGAACAGCAAACTGGAAATTGCCAATCGATTGAAAACTGAAGAAAAACTACTTTGTTTACGGTTGCCGTTGTGAGATCTTTGTGCAAGCAAGCACAACACTAAAATTTATTCTT
>NC_089757.1:16833227-16835727 GCF_040412425.1 Macrobrachium rosenbergii
GTGGGAAACATCGACTTTTCTTGTGCTTCTTGCAGTGAAAAGGCCACTGTAATCAATTCTTCAGTATCCCTTTCAAGAGGAGTTAATCATAGATCATTCAATTTTTGAACAGTGATAGCATAACTAACCACGTGGCAGCCCCTGTTGCATCTACCTATCATTCCCCAGTCTTCTGATTGACGTGTTTAATTGTAAATATATTCCATTTAATGTAAACCCAAGTGTTTGTCACAGCAGTCCCTTCTTGGAGTACGGCCCTCAGCCCAACTGTTTTTTTCTATTAAGGTTCTACCTGACCTAGCACTTGCAGTCAGAATCTCAAGGTGTATTAGTAAGGCCCCCTGTTCACGAGCTCGACCCCCAGATTGACCCCTGAACAAGGGAATACAGTAAGAACTTTAAAATATATAATCATTTCAAAAAATATACGTAAATAATTCATATATACGTACACATACATACTCACTTATAGCCTACATATGTTACATACATATTGTACAATAATTAGGAAGCAGTAATTATGAGATCTCATCAAAATGGATACATCTACGATGAATCGATTTGTGTATATACAAACACTTATATATACAAAATTATGGTCTACATAATTATAAGTTTCTGAGGAACTGGCCAAAGGACAAGAAGGAAGAGAAGTGACGATGCACAGAGACAAACGGACCCCACAATAAAAAAACCCGTACAGAGTATAAAAAAATTGAATCTTTAACAAATTACGCCAGAACGTACAGTATAAGAAGAATACTTGGTTGAAACAGATATGAAAATAATTATTCTGTTTACTCGGAGTTGACGCAAAATATCCGTAGCTAATAATATTGTAACCAATGGTGGGTTTTCAGTAGCCTGAGCAGCCAATCTCGATACATACCGCTAGCTTCAGTGCCCTTCCCTTCCCCCCCTAAAATGTCTACAGATTAGAGGATACACCTACAACAGTTGATGGAATATGGATGACTTATGGGCGGAATCAATAATCAGTAAAGGATAAACCACCAGCCAAAACAATGGGAGAGAAGAAGCCTTGACCAAAACATGGGAATGTTTAAAGAAAGGGATGATAAAGACTTTTGTCTAAAACCATTGATAAATAATGAACAGAAATTTATAAACAGTAAAAAAACAAGTAACTGGAGAGGTACAAGAGATAAATGATGAACTATTCTGAAAACGACTGAACAGCTGAATTAAATTTTTAATTAGGATTTTTGTTTTGATTATTCCATGCACGAACATTTAATTCTGTGTGAACTTGCCTCGCAAATTAATGATCTTCAAAAAATATGAAAAATTAATTGAGTTTTCATCAATGGTTGACTGAAAATACTATGATGAAAGAATCTTTCTGTGTGCATTGACAACATCAATAAAGTGAATACAGTTCTGTACTACATAACAAAAAAATGTTTACTGCGTAAACAGAGTAGAGCAGAGCTGAACATGCTGCCATAATAGCTATCCTATTTCAAGCAGGGGTGAAACAGAAACGTATATTTAAATAAAAAAAATGGATGTACGTGGGTTTTTAAAGCCCACACTAAAGGCTAAGAACATATACATTTTTAAAATATTAAATAATCATAAGGAAAACGATGATTAGATATGCATAAAATTCAACCTCACTAAAAAAATACATAAACATAAAATCAGTTTTACCAGCTGTACGAAAACAAATGTTCACTGAAAAACAGCCACTGTTGGGAGAGCGTCGAATGAATATATACAAAAAAATATTGGAAAACAACGATGGAGAAATATACCAACTAACAGGAACACAAATTAAGGCTACCTTGAGAAAGACTCTCGCAAGAACAAATCAATAAATAATACAATTTAAATGGTAATTACACAATAGAGATCAGTCGTTCTCCAGCTGCTCTTTGCGATTTCATACTGACCAGATGAACTGATTGACTGATTTCGGTAAATGGTTGTGACAATGACAAACATCGAAAAATAAAACCCCAAATACTTCCTGTTCACAGAGAGAGAGAGAGAGAGAGAGCGAGAGAGAGCGAGAGAGAGAGAGAGAGAGAGAGAGAGAGAGAGATCTGCCAGTATGAAACGAAACCATGCAAGTAATCATAGGATGAGAGAAAGGTGAGAGAGAGAAAAACGCCCTTCTGAGTGTAAAACCAATTCTATACGTAAGAGAGTTAGAAAGGGGGGTTGTGGGTTGGGGATCCAGACTCCAAGAATTCAACTTTAAACGTAAATTTTTTGATCCACGACTAAATTCCATATCAACCTTGTTCCTACTTTGGAGATCACCGATTATCTTAAGCAAGGGTTCATTAGCTGGATTTATTTGCCAAATCATCGAATCTAGCCAATCGCGAACATGTCTGTGTAAGCTTAAGGGGAATGCGGGGGTAGAGGGGCAGGAAGGGGAGGGCGAGACGGTGGAGGCGGGGGATCCTCACAAAATGATTTTTTAATCAAAATCTAACCAGCAAAGATAGCCACTGATTTGTATTTTCTT
>NC_089757.1:16843227-16855727 GCF_040412425.1 Macrobrachium rosenbergii
TGAATGAAATTAATATTAAATATTTAATTGCATTCCCTTACTAGAAAGCTTTGCATATAACAATTATAAGTGTACTATGGAATCCATTTATAGATAAACCACAAGAAGTCCTTATGAAGAGTACAATGAATAAATTTATCTATTTCCCAGCCTTATTGTGGGCCAATGCTATTTGTAACAGGTTGTTAAGGAATGTTACAAGTTCAGCTACTGCCTGAGTATGAATGCATAAACTTTCAAGACCGAGTTCACACATTCACACATATACACATACACAGACACACAAAGATATACTCTCAAAACTGAGTTGATCAGAGAAACTTGAACTTCACACGCGACGGTTTAAACTTTCTTAATTAGCTGAAAATTCTTTTAGCAACAAAGAGGAAAATCTTCAAATTCTGTATACGGCGAAACTCTGTAAAGACACCGAATAGTTTTTCTTTTCTTTTTTTTTCGTTTCCTCATACTTCCCCAATACTTTTACAATTACCGAAGAGTTTAATTTTTTTTAAAGATGGTTTTAGAAAGTTTTGAAGTTAAGCAACGTGACAGTTACATTTTAGTTATACTAAAACGCAAAGTTTCTAGTAAGGGGATGTATAATTATTACGTAAAATATGTATTCATGTTTTGAATACATCACCTACTGTACATAACGCGAATACTGCTGTGAAGGGGGTGGGAATTTATGCATTTTAGGTCAATATATATACATATATATACGTATATATATGTGTGTGTGTGTTTGCAATATATATATATATATATATATATATATATATATATATATATATATATATATATATATATATATATATATATATATATATATATATATATATATATATATATATATATATATATATATATATATATATATATATATATATATATATATATATATATGTATATATATATATATATATATATATATATATATATGTATATATATATATATATATATATATATATATGTATGTATATATATATATATGTATATATATATATATATATATATATATATATATATATATATATATTACAATAAACACCTGAAAGGAAATTACCAAATTCCTTCACATTAACAGATCATAATTAAGAAGAAAATATATCATACTGAGTCGGTACTTCACAGTTCACCTGTCATATATAATTATATAAATAAATATAAAATTCCCTCACATTCTCTCGACCAAATTCCAGAAAGTAATGAAATAAAGTAGCGTACATTTCACTATTCATAAACAAAATATGAATAGTTATAAAAGACTTTAAGAGCATCTCGAGCAGTTTTCCTATCTTGAGAAATATCTCACAATTCCCAGGAGAGGTAAAAAATGACATCATCATCATTAAGAGGAGCAAAGTGGGCTATTTCAAGAAGCTAATTAGCGAAGGGCCATTAATGGTATCCAAGCCTAAATGAAAGACCTGGACAGGAAGTCCCGTCATTATTTTGTGATGATGCCAAAATACCGCTGTTGTACATGAAGCTGGCCATATGCCAGCACTGTCTCTCACTCCTGGAGCAACCTTTAAGCCAACAAAATGAGTTTGGTAGATTATGGTCCATATTAGACACATCTATCCCAGACCATATTTAAGCATAAAATTGTCTGAGGAGATTAAAATTGTCTGAGGAGATATATACAGTAAGTATATATATATATATATATATATATATATATATATATATATAGAGAGAGAGAGAGAGAGAGAGAGAGAGAGAGAGAGAGAGAGATTTAGCCAAGAAAGATACAATCGACCTGCTTTGAATGAAGGGAGACTATAAGAGTCAGGGGAAACTGAAGCAAAAAGAACTTGGCAGTTCAGGGAACGAAACGGTACGAAGACCAGACTGACAGGTGTTACTTGGTTGGGTGAGATGCGGAGGTTGCTAGTTTCGAAACAATTACTTCGTAATAGCAAGGCAGTTTGAAGTTTCATTTTGTTCCTTCCTCCTTTTCTTACTTTCTCTAGGCATATGATAAGATAAGGACGCTGCTAGAATGCCAGTGCCGTCGGCAAATGCATCAAAACATGTCTTTAAGGGGGAGGGGAATGATATCACGAAAGTATGTGCATGATTCAAGTGAGATCATGAACTAACTTTCTGCCAACATTTGTTGAATTACGACTTTGATGTCCAGCATATAAACTTTACTTTTCTTCCGTAATTAGAAGACAAGTTCAGAATATCCAAAGAGAAATGAAGGATTCCACAGTTCTACACAACGGGAACCTTGTTCGCAGAACTGACAGAACCTAATAACAAGGTTGCAACCCCTCCGAGCAATCTGTGAACTTAACTGAGAGAGCCGCAATTTACCAGAGATTTCCAATACTCACAAACTCAAGCCATTAACCTCCCGAGATGACGACCTTCATGTGTGTAAAAAAAAAAAAAAAAATCAATCCATGAAAGTATTTCTTGAGATAACGTTCGCCAAGTCTTTGAGTCTTAGGAGCCATGTTAGAACGTATCTTACGTTTTGAAAAACGGAAAAAATTTGAAATAAAAAGGATTTCTCGTTGTATTTAATAAAGCTATAATAATTAAAATTTTGCATTACATAAAAAGTATATCAGAATATAATAAAGCAATGAAAATTAACTTTTATTTAGTACAGCTAAGATCAGAATTTCGTGTTATATTTAATAATGCTTTAAAACTTTCTTTTTATTAAGTACAAAAGAGATCAAAATTCCGTGTTATGTCCAGCAGAAAATCTCAGAATTCCCTTTATAAAATATGGAAATATCTCTTTATCCATATTTTTCCCGTGTGTAACAACAACAGTCTACAAGCAATGGGGTCAAGGGTTTTAGGCTTGCCGTCAACAGTCCAGTCTACAGACAATGGGGTCGAGCTACGAGACGATAGGTTTAGAGCTTGCCGTCATTTTAAAGTCCTAGACCACTGTTCCTTATACATTTGCCTGAAGAGTAGACGATGAAGCCCGAGCTACGAGACTCCGAGCTACGAGACGATAGGTACTTGAAGCCCGAGCTACGAGACGATAGGTACTTGAAGCCCCGAGCTGAACGAGCTAGAGACGATAGGTACTTGAAGCCCGAGCTACGAGACGGTAGCCCGAGCTACGGACGATAGAAACTTGAAGCCCGAGCTACGAGACGATAGGTACTGAAGCCCGAGCTACGAGACGATAGGAGCCCGAGCTACGAGACGATAGCTGAAGCCCGAGCTACGAGACGATAGGTACTTGAAGCCCGAGCTACGAGACGATAGGTACTTGAAGCCCGAGCTACGAGACGATAGGTACTTGAAGCCCGAGCTACGAGACGATAGGTACTTGAAGCCCGAGCTACGAGACGGTAGGTACTTGAAGCCCGAGCTACGAGACGATAGGTACTTGAAGCCCGAGCTACGAGACGATAGGTACTTGAAGCCCGAGCTACGAGACGAGGCGATAGGTAGGTACTTGAAGCCCAAGAGCTACGAGACGATAGGTATTTGACGGTAGGTACTTGAAGCCCGAGCTACGAGACGATAGGTACTTACGAGACGATAGGTACTTGAAGCCCGAGCTACGAGACGATAGACGGCCTGAAGCCCGAGCTACGAGACGATAGGTGCCTTGAAGCCCGAGCTACGAGACGATAGGTACTTGAAGCCCGAGCTACGAGACGGTAGGTAATGTCCCTCGGGTCGGGATTTGACCTTCTCGAGTCTCTTTTATTACCTTCATTTTGGCGGTATGCGTATACCAGATAATATAAAATTTAACTCAACATAGATAGAGAAGGCTACCAACACCCCTATATAATCTAAATGGAATGAGAGTGAAATCTCTTTCCCTGATAAATTTTCTTTTCTGTACAACAGTTTTTTCCTGAACATAAGAGTTTAGAATCTGCCTATCTGGCAGTCTGAAGCCCGAAAGAAAAAGAGGTGATTTGGAGTTCGAGTCTCTTTTATTACCTTCATTTTGGCGGTATCTCTATCTCTCTAACTCTCTCTCTCTCTCTCTCTCTCTCGATAGTCTCTCTCTCTCTCTCAAGACATAAGGAGTGGATATTCTTTTCAATCTCAGTCTTTTCCTGAACATATGAGTTTAGAATCTGCCTATCTGGCAGTCTGAAAAAAAAAGAGGTGGGAGTTCGTCCCCCATCCCAGTATCTCTCTCTCTCTCTCTCTCTCTCTCTCTCTCTCTCTCTCTCTCTCTCTCTCTCTCTCTCTCAAAACGAAGTACAGGCGGAATGTTAAAGCATTAAGGTAAATTTCTGAAGGGCAGCCATTACCTTACAGTCAAAACAGTCCTCTTTAAAACAGTATAAAGTATCTTTCTTCAAACAAAGACCCTATTGAAGGAGCGACAATGTCAAATTTATGGTAAAATGAAAATTAGAACACAATTAGATGACACATAAAAGCTTCGGTCATATCAATCAGAAACAGACCTAAACTTTTCCAATATCTACGTCCAATTTCGGGAATAGAATTCAGTTGTTATAATTGCAATCTAAATTCTGTTCGAGTGAGTTATTAAGATAATAAAAACTTTGCTTCGTAGTCACATAAATTAAGTGATCTGACAAATTCTGGGGATGATTTTAATAATGGAATAATTTTATGACGATGAAACGAAAACGAAACGTTAGAAATAATTTTGTAATGAATAAATGAAAAACTTATTTGTGCTAGGTTAGCAAAATACCGGGAACTGAGTTGTAGCGATTAAATTAAAATTGTCTGGCTCACTGTTTTACATGATTAAATTAAAGTTTGTTTTTTGCCGCTGTTTTATAATGATTAAATAAAAAGCACTCTGACTCAACCTGGCAAAACTTTGGAAAAAATCATATTCTAGAGAGTCGATGTGAACTTGTTTTGTAGCTATGATCTTAAATTTTCAAGAAGATATTTTGAATTTTGTTCGAAGGAATAACGAAAATTCTGGATATAACTGACTGGACATCACGAAATGGCCTTGCAATATAAAAGCCACTAGAACTCTTTTATTATTCAGTTTCTATCCCAACAGAGAGAGAGAGAGAGAGAGAGAGAGAGAGAGAGAGAGAGAGAGAGAGAGAGAGAGAGAGAGAGAGAGAGGGCCGTGGGGATCAAGGCCCTGCTTTATAAAATCATGGAACGTTGACGAGTCTTGCAGTAATGTTGGAGCGGTTCGGCACATGAGGCAATAAGCCGAAATAAGGCTCGTAATCCAATCAAGTAATTCCCATCTCTGCAATAATGCTTTCGAATTCCATTCACGGATTTCGAGTGCCCTGTACTTCCATTCTTCCAGACCAGAACTTCCATGTGGTTGAATGCACCCTGGAAGCTAATTTCTGCATTAATTGACCCATAACGGACGGAACGCCCCCTGCATTATTGCATGATGGGATGAGAGTTAGCTTCCTCAGCCTGAATACATTTAAGGAATTCCAAAATTCAACTACGAATGCTTGACCTTCTTGCTGCTTTTTGGTCACTGTTGTGCTTCTGCTCATTTCTCAAAAACCAATATCGCCATTATAGTCACAGGAGTAGGCTAACTGAAAGGGAATAAACTAAGAGTTCACTACGCTGTTCTCTTATCACGAAGGATGTAGTTATTAGAGGAGGAATAAACTCGAGAATTATTCTCAGACTGCAATACAAATATTCAAATGAATTTAAATGGCATTTGACTAGGTATTCTAAGGAATATATCGATAGTGATTCTATAGATGAACATACAGGCATAAGCGTAAGTCCTGAAAACGCCTGTAGAAACAATGAAAAGCTTCTTTCCACAATGGCATTCAATTAACGAATGTAATTGAATGTTCAATAATTACTTGTCTATAGTAATAGCATAATTACCACGTTATCAAACGACAGCTATATACAAGGCAATCAACCTCGTTTCTTGATGAACTTTTTTGTTGTAACGCCAGCTTAATCTTATAGATCAATCAATCAAGAAAAATGCTGTCAATACCCCTCTTCGGCTATCTAAGAAATCTGCACTTCTATAATGAAACACAAAATAAAGAAATGAAGCTAAAATCCAAAAGAAATGGAAAAGAAAAGAGAAAATAAATTATTTCATGCGTTTTTCTGAAGTCCCAAACACATGACGTGTGCCCTAAGATATATTGGGCCAATATCATCCTTCTAGTTAACGTAGCCTTGGGATGTTCCAGCGTCTGTCATCGTCTAGATAACGGTTCTGCGACTTTTGGAAGGCGGACATTTTGCCGACGGATACTTGGCCGATGGACGTTTGAACGAACAGGGGATATTCTAAAAATCTTTAAGTATATCAATTCGGATAAAGGTCCGCTGGGCCAAATATTTGACGATGAAATGTTCTTTCAATTAAATGTCCGTCTGTTAGACTAATGTCACATAACCGAAAATAAATTCAAATGTCCGTCCGGGAAACGTCCGTCCGTTCGACCAATAATGCCACATATAACCTACAATAAATCAGAACGAATCAGTTGCAAAAGTCCGTTGGTGAATTATCCTACGGCCGAGGGCACGACTAAGCTGAGAATTTCCACACGAAAACATTTTTCTTAACAAGGTCCTCTCTCAGTGCTTTTACAAGCAGGTAACATCCAGGCTAGTAATTCAGTTTTTGAAGGGTAAGGAGATTTCTGCACCCCCCAAAACATAAATTCTAGATTGCGTGCTACCCTGATTTCCTACGCTTGCCACAATTATTGGCATCACACATAATGTTCGTCTTGCCAAAAACAAAACGAATGCCTGGAGGTGCTTTGAAAGGTAATGGATTTATTACTTTTCTTTTTACCTCCGGATATTAAATGCCTAAAATAACAATTTCAGCACACTACAGACATCTGAATGGCGCCATGTTTCATATTCTTGAGACTTCAATCAAGTTTCCTCGTTCTCTCTCGAAGGGAAAAGTGACTGCTGGAAGGAAAAGCCCGAAAACTTTGTTGGCCTTTCCAAGACGAGGTGGAAAAATGTAACTCTAGGTGTTTGAATTCTTAAACTAATCTCCTGTAAAAGTTCCTTTTTTTCTTGCAAGTTTTTCCTTTCATGCTCAAGTTCTTATTCTGCTTTTAAAAGTATTTGTTTAATTCCACCCCCCCCTTTTTTTTTCTTTATTCTATGAGGACTATTTTTATTCCAGTATCTCCGCTCAAGGTTGTAGTCACACGTCAAAAGACTAACAAAACTTGTCTTTCTTCTTTCGGGAAAGCTTATCACATCTTTGTTGTTATTTTACTGGTTTATTCTTTTATTCATCAGCACCTACGTACTCACAAGATGGTAATAGTCATACCACCTCATTCCTTGAAAGTTTGGCAGTACGCCGTATCTTTTCAAAAAATTTTTATTTTCATAACTGATTGTATCATTGTAAAGCTTCTCATATTATTATAAAAACAAATAAAAATGAATGGTAACACTAGAACAGGTTTATATACGAAAAAAAAAAACGAATCTGAAGGTTATTGCTAATATTTAAGAGTGATATTTTTTTACGAAAAAATGGGCAAATGAATAGACATGGCCCGAACAGGTCATAAAGAGAAAGGAAAGAGAAACAATAAAAATGGAAACTTTCCAGAAATAGAGTTGATATTTTGTCAACTTCCTTACAGAGACAGAAAACTGAAGTTCCTCCAATATCCCATTCACCAATATCCCATTCACAATCTATGGTTGTTTTCTCCACTGACTTTGTCGAGCCTTCTCTCAAGGACCCTTTACATTCCACTCAGATCCACTGATAGCAAATTTATTTTCCGGTCCATTGAATCCCCTACCAAGATTTTTTAAAGCTTTCCAAAGTCTTCCAGTTCCAGAAGTTTGTTACTTTCCGTTTCTTTATCAGTTTTGATTATAAGCCCTTCTAGCCTGGTTTTTTTTTTATTTCCTTGTAGTACACCAAAATAACCTTTTCATGACCTGGCCCCCCTCCCCTGCAAACCCGCAACGCGGGTCGCAGCCGAGCAGAACACGCATTCGATTCCAGCACACGGCGAAGAGAGAGATGTTATGAGCACGTCTTCTTAAAAACCCAGTAGGCCTTTGTTGTTCCAAACAGTAAATTATTTTCCTTTTGGTGAGTCGACTACTGTGAGTCACAGCTAAGGTGGTTATGGAGAGAGAGAGAGAGAGAGAGAGAGAGAGAGAGAGAGAGAGAGAGAGAGAGAGAGAGAGAGAGTAATTGATAAGAACTCCTGTCAAATGCATGGCATTATTTAAGTGAAAATCGAAGGGTCCCGAGGAGATAACCCTCACCCGCCTAGCTGAAACCATTTGTAAGTTATTCTCTCTCTCTCTCTCTCTCTCTCTCTCTCTCTCTCTCTCTCTCTCTCTCTCTCTGCCTCCGCGCGTGCGCGCGAGAACGGCCGCATATGGATGTGTAGGACTTAGACTGTTTGATTAAACAACAAACTTACTATAATATAATCAATAAAGGACGCATTATCAAATATACTATTTTCAACAACAAGCCTTTTATCACGGCTGTTTCGTTCCTTCGTTCATTATTACGTTTCCAAAAAAAAACTTTTTTTTTTTACTCCATTTTCCAATATTCTCTCCCTTCTCTTTCTCATCAAAACAAACCCATTCCTTTTCTTCCCATTCCAATGAAAAGTTCTTTTAAATCAGGACATCATAATGGAGAGTTCACTGAGGCTTCAAGAAAAATCCATCTCAAATTCGAATCTCACAAAGACGAAGCAGGAAGAAAAAAAGTGAGGGGAAAGCTCGAAAGAAAAACTGAAAGTGAAAAAGGAAATTTGTTTTTCAAATGAGGAAAAACAAGCTGGTTTAAAAGGAAGGAAGAGAAGATACAGTTAGCGTCGCATAATAATAATAATAATAATAATAATAATAATAATAATAATAATAATAATAATAATAATAATAATACCGAGAACGGAGGAAATGATAAAATAGGAAAAAGTTAAGATAAGGAAAGGTTAAAAAAATCAACACTGAAGAGGGACAACTTATACATTAAAAAAAAATGAAGGTTTAAGATATGAAAATATGGAAATACTAAACAAAGAATTCAGGTCCAAAACGATGATAAAAAAATGGAAACATCAATACGATGAAAAAGGAAAACACTGAAAGGATAACAGAAAGAAGATATAGAAAAAGAAAAACATGTAAAACATCATGACGAGTGTATAAAGTAAATATTATGAGAGGAAAAAGACAGCAACAATCTGACAGGATAAAAGAGATAATATGAAAGGAAAGGAGAGAAGAAAGAACATAATAAAGGAGATGAAGGAATGAGTAAGTTACAAAAAAAGGGGGGAGAAAACCTTAAGCGAATCCATTCCATCCTTTTCAGCCTCGGAGAGAAGTCTCGCTCCAGAGGATACCATCCTCGTTTGAATACAAATGACGAGTCCCTCTGTAAATGTATCCCTTACAAAGCAGATCAAAGGAGCCGAATGAATATTAATCCTATGATAACCGAACGTCCGTAACGCGTGGGCTTCAGGCGGGAAGTCGGCGGGGCTATTGCATATTTACTCTTGCCACGGCTCTTCGCCCAGAGCAAAGCTCAAAAAGTGCAAGAGAACGCTGCCAACAGCCACTGTTTTTGCAAGAGCACACAAGAAATAGCCGCTGTTCTTGCAAGAGACTTCTGTAAACATTCCTTATTCTTTGCAAGAGAAACCTAAAAACAACTTGTTCTTTCGACAGCTAATTCTAAACCCTTTTTTTTTTTCAGGGTCAGCTGCCTGCAATTACAGATTTTTTTTTCCTAAAGCAACCTACAATCGCTTCTGCAAGAACTTAATGCAAGTACATACCTAAATAACCTGTTTCTGCAAAAGTAAATTGCAAACAGACGATGCTCTTTACGAAAACAACCTTCAAATAGCCATTTTTTCAAAAACAACTTCTAAAATCTCCTTTTTGCAAAAACACACTGCAAGAGCATCCCGCAAATATCAGTTCTATAACCTGTTGTTTTAGTTTTCTGAAAAGAAAACTACTGTGCCGGCTAGAGGGCTGCAAATTGGTATGGTGATCATCCACACCCTAATCATAAAACATACCAAATTGCAGCCCTCCAGTTTTAGTAGTTTTTATTTTATTTAAGGTTAAAGTTAGCCATGATCGTGCTTCTGGCAACGATATACGACAGGCCTCCACCTGGCCGTAGTTAAAGTTTCGTGGATCGCAGCTCATACAGCATTATACCGAGACCACCGAAAGATAGATCTATTTTCGGAGGCCTTGATTATACGCTGTAGCGGCTGTACAGAAAATTCGATCGCGCCGAAGAAACTTCGGCGCATTTTTTACTAGTTTTTATTGTCGTTGCTTCTGTTAGATTTAACTGGTCATTTACCAGCGCACGCTCTTGATCTCTAAGAGTAATAAGACAGTAATAAACCATTCTTAGTTAATGCAATTACAAGTCTGAAATCATAAAACAATCACAAGTTAGAAAAAAAATCGAAGGAATACACAAATGAGAAAACGGAGCTATTTATTTAATGAATATTTTTGTATATAAAATGAGCGTATCAGTTTAATAAGGTCTCATTTGTTCATGAGAAGGTAATTCAGATAAGGGTCATGAAAACTTAGAAAGGACCATGAAGAGAGAGAGAGAGAGAGAGAGAGAGAGAGAGAGAGAGAGAGAGAGAGAGAGAGAGAGAGAGAGTACTATTTCGTAACACCACTGATAGGTTACCACTGATAGGTTATAATGATAAAACTTCAAGAACTCGGTGTCAATGCTCTTACAATCTAGGTGCGATGATAATTACCCTTTATATGCGCGCACACGCATAACTTACACCAGACGAATTGTATCTGTTGTGTGGGGGTTCTTTATTATTAATATAACTAGGAAAGTGCATTAGCTTTTTTATCATAGTTTCGAAAGAAACAATTAAATGGCCATGAAGAACCATCATGTTAATCATAATCATTGCTTTGGATATTGATGTGGAATGGGCTGGGTGGAGGATGTTTAGTGGCAAGGTTTGGGTGAGTGAATGGGGGTTAAGGGGAGGGGTTGTATAAGAGGGGGGTAGGGGAATTAGAGAGTGGGGAGGGAGAGTTGTCCAGCATCCCGTTCGGTTTAATCATTAACAAATAGTAATGACTAAATACGATTCAGTCAATATGAGCAGAGGATTTGCCAATTCAAGGGTCTCTCTCTCTCTCTCTCTCTCTCTCTCTCTCTCTCTCTCTCTCTCTCTCTCTCTCTCTCTCTCTCAAGTGGAAACAGGGTCAGCGAGGGATGACATACAACATATGGAGAAGGGTAGGTCAAAACGTCGGTGATTTCTGCTCCACTGATCCGGGTCGAGAGGTAATCCATTTCTTCCTCCAGCAGAGCAACATGTCTGGGGTCATCCGTTTGTGTAAGTTTTTCTTCAGATACTCTTTTCCTCGTTCTATTTTTTTGGCCCAGGCGGGGCATGTTTATTCGAGATTACAGCCACGATGAATGTATAAACTCTCACGGGAAAGAACAGCAAACGCAGAATCCACATTGAATTTCAACCCTACAGGATATCCACACTGGAGAATGAAAACAAAAAGCAGGAAAAGTAAATCTAATAATGGAAGGAAACACGAAAACAAATGAACAAACCGGATTAGAATCGCACAAAATATGATTTCCAGAGGATGAAGTAAAATGTAAGATATCCTCTGTTCCTTGGAGATTAGTGACTTGTAAACTACATACTTGTACGGTTTACAAATCATTAAGGACGTGAATAAATAGATATACTTATACACACACACACACACATATACACACACACACATATATATATATATATATATATATATATATATATATATATATATATATATCAAGTTAAATTATTTTGACATCCAGCGATTACCTAACACTTTATTATTTTGTAGTTTCATACCAGTGGCCACCAGCAAAACGAATCAGCATCACAATTTGAAATCGGCGCAGTCTATAAATAGCTAATGGAAGTATCATATAGAGCACTAGTACTAATCAAGCCTGATATTTTTTACCATCTTTTACTTCAAGTTTTATCTATTTTTCATATCTTAAAACACTGGTCTGAAATCTATTAGCCTAAACAATTTTCTGAATAAATCAGCTCTCGGCGCACGGCTACTTTCTGGAAAAACCATTCTCAGAGTAGCTAACTTTACTCATTAAAATACTAGTCACACAATATAAGATTCGTCCTTGCAAAATCTGAACCACAGAACAGGAAATTCAGAGCCAAATCTGGCTCATGGAACAGATGCCTCATGGCCAAAATACGGCCCACGGAACCGTAATAGTATGTTCCTATTAATATTCTAGATCAAGTTGCAAATGAATCCTCCAAGGAAATATGAACCACGGACGTCAACAGAGTTATGAACATTAACAATGAAGTAACTAAACGAAATCATGGTGGTTACTAAAGTAACTAAACGAAATCATGGTGGTTACTACGCAATCCACATAACTGACAATCAATCAGTCACTCATGATCCAATAACAGGAAAATGGATTACGGAGCACAGAAAT
>NC_089757.1:16865727-16963227 GCF_040412425.1 Macrobrachium rosenbergii
ATGTGCGTATATAATTCTGCTGTACACAACAACGAGCATGCACTTTCATGATGTCTTGAGTCAGCTGTTTAACAACGCTCTTTCTCATTTCGGACTCAACACTTCCTGTGGAAAGGATATGCAAGTAGTACGGAATAATCGGCGAGTTATGTGTATATGTATGTATGTGTGTATGTATATAAATATATATATGCATCCACACATATATAGACATATACAAACACACATATATATATATATATAAAATATAGATAGATACAAATAGATTGGTATATATATATATATATATATATATATATTATATATTATATATATATATAATATATATGTGTATATATATATTACATATATATATATATATATATATATATATATATATATATAATATAGTTAGGTATAGATAGATTGATATATATATATACATATATATATCTATATATGTACAGTATATATATATATATATATATATATATATATATATATATATATATATATATATATGTAAAGATTATTTTATTTACAGCATAGAATATCAACAACCCCTAAAATAACATTCGACAGCATATGATCATTCATTACAGTATCATTCCACAACTTCATCAAATTTCAAAAGAAATCTACCTTAAAAATATATCTTTAAAAGACTATTTTTAAATGTTTCATTCGAGCAGAATGATACTCTAACTGCGATCTCGAAGCTGTCGCGCCACATAATTGACAAACAATCAATCAATCCTAAGACTTCCTACATCTTTCATTCCGCCTCGGTAACCTCGTATCACCCCTCAGGCTACATCATGCCACATACACATTTTCTCCTGCAACTGCCAAGTTTCGGCACTTTATTCCTGCTTTCGTTTTCCACGACACCGATAATCTTCCATTTTTCATGAGACGAAATTTCGCTTCCTTTGGGGTTAAGCCCTGCTAATGTTTTCTTCATTTCCTTGGCTTCTTCGGGTCTGGGCTAAATAGGGATATCGAGTAATAAAATATTTTTAATATTTGGCATTTCTCTAATAGGGAGTGGATACCGAGAAAAGTCAAAACACTGCTCACTACCACATTCATACTTTCACTGTTAAATAATGGATAAATACCGTGTGCAAACAATTTCTCCAACATTGCCCAATTCATTTACCTACAAAGTAAGCTCATCAGCATCTTGTCAATTCCCTTTCACAAACTGTGTCATTCACCTCTATCATGTATACAAGCTGTCTTTCATTTATTGCTCAATATAATTTACTGAGTGAATTATGATAACTTTCAGTAACTGTAAATTGAAAATTCACTAACAGTTCCCCGCTTTCTGTTTACATGACTTGTTCTTTGTCATTTGTGCTCTCTACTCGGAGAAAAAAAAAATCAAGATACCGGTAGTTCAATTAACTCTTGTCTTTCTCAGCATTAGAAAAATCTTGTCAAGATGCCGGTAGCTCGTTTACCTCAGAGAATTTTCATGCAATTCGTCGGTTCTGTGTCACATTCCTGAGGAAACCAAAGCTTTACAAAGTCTCACGCTCCAAAGGGAGTGCCGTGGAGAAGGCGCACAAGTCGAACTATGTCGAAGAATCGACTCAGGACAGAAGGCCAACTGGAAGTTATTCTGGCTGTGGCAAACACAACAAAATTACAGACATTTCTTTTATTAAGTAGTAAGCATAAAAGTGCCGAAACGCGCGTCTATTTGTATCCAGTATTCATACACACGTTTTATATATATATATATATATATATATATATATATATATATATATATATATATATATATATATATATATATATATATATAATATACATACACTATGTATACATACATGTATGAATACATACATATATATATATATATATAAATATATATATATATTATTCTGTTAAATATGGAAAACTATTTTTAACAATTACTGAATGACGTACATGTAGAGTTAAAATGATGGAGTGAGACTGCATTAAAAAGTGGCGTTCTACAGAGCAATGTCATGTCACCTTTTCTGTTTGCCGCCTCACAGATTTTATAATAAAAAAAACTGGTTGGAAATTGAAGAGAACGTTTACAGAAATAATGTAAAGTTTATACATCTAGTATACGCAGATGATGTCTTATTCAGCAAAATGCAACAAGTTTTTCAAAGCTTGTTTAATAAAATTCATCTTATATCTAAGCAAATGGAAAATGGACAAATCTACAAAAATATAACTAATGAGAACAGAGTTTGTCCGAAGGGATGAAATGACCCCTAGTGGGGCAAGGATTAATTAGGTCGAGTCTTTCAAATATTTAGGGACAATGATCTTCACTGCAAGTTATCTGGAGATGGAATTTAGTGAGAGACTAAAAGTGATTAATAAAACGATTAGAAGTCTGAAAAAGATTTGGAAATCACATGAGACAGCAACTGATGAGAAAGTACGATGTACATCGCTATATAGACATGAACCATGATATGGCAATGAAACTATACAAGATTTTGTCGATCTGAGAATGAAATTTTAATCCGAAATGTTGGAGTCCGATGACAGGATAGAGGTACAATCAACGTAATGGCAATTATGGCAGCTCCATTATGTAGATGGTGATGATGAAGGAGACATGAAGAAGGCTTTGCCACGTCCTTCTCCCCACCACGGGGCTCTAGAATAGTACGTGATAATCTCAGGTGCGTTCTTCTGAGAACCAGAAAAGTATAAAGGCCCAGATCTATTTAGATGAGAACTAGAGTGGGGAGGCTGGAGATCATCGGAGACTTATGAAAGTGAAAGGACCAAAAAGACGCGTGCGTGTGTGTGTGTGTGTGTGTGTGATCAATAATACAATTTCAGACAAATAAAACCAAAAATACAGACACACATATATATATGTGTTCGTATAGATAGATATATATGTGTGTGTGTGTTTTCTTGTGTTTGTGATCAGGAAATTAATTACAGACAAATATCCCTAATAATTAGAACGCACAGGAAGAAAAACTACACCAGATTTTATCACAAGAAGAGGAATTCAAATCTACCTGTGAGAAAACCCACTGTAAATAAAGTTAGAACATATTCACTGCCTGAGTAATTATAATATAATATAAATGTATATGTGTACATATATTTATTCATTTGTGTGATTCTCTCCCACCCCATGAAAAAAGTACTTGTACTTAGAAATGAAACGAACGAGAGAGAGAGAGAGAGAGAGAGAGAGAGAGAGAGAGAGAGAGAGAGAGAGAGAGAGAGAGAGAGAGAAAAAAAAACAAAAAACTTCGATGAGTTTATTCAAGCATACAAAGTACAGCAGAACCCAACAGAGGTTCATGAAAACGTCAAAAATAGAACACTTAAGAATCTCTAAGACTGAATATTATTCTGAATACCTTAACCATCTCCCTACAAGAAAAGTAATTAAATCGGACAATTCGTTACTTCTATAAATCTGAAATACGCTCACTGTGTTGACCGCTTCGGACCTAGAATGCAGCAACAGCTTGCCATAATAACAGCACTCTATGGATACGTCTTTTTCGGGACAGACGCGCTGCATGCTGCAATATATTGCAGCCGCGCTGTTATCGCCTGCCTGCAGCAAGTTGATCTCTGCCAGGAGGGAGGAGACTAATGGGGTTATACGTCTCAAGGCGAGAGTTTGTTCTGCCGAAGTCGTATATCAAATGGCTTTCTCCTCCAAAGAGAGGCCACAAAAAGCCAAGGCTCTTAAGAAGCGAAGGAAAACAGAAATACGTTGAGGAAGTTTGTAATACATACATACATATATTATTTATATATATATATATATATATATATATATATATATATATATATATATATATATATATATATATATATATATATATAATGAATGCGATCCCAAAAGGGATTCAGCCGCCATCTAGCAGCTAAAGAATTATTGCCTCACTGTTTCTCCGGAGCCACGTACACACAAATATATATATAATATATTATTTGTGTGTGTGTGTGTGTGTGAGTGTTTATACACAGAAACATACAGCACACTCCGCAAGTGCTATGCTTATACGCAGAAATGTAAACTCGGCATATATTTATAAAAACAAAAGATGTTCGGAAATATAAACACATTTTCACGCATCCAATTACAGACAATAACAAATCACTTGCACTCGTATAGATACCGTCAAATTTAAAACATGAACTGTACATTGTGGATGTGTATGCATGTACAAGAATGCCCACAAGATTACTGGCAAACATTTCGATAGTTCTGCGTCGCATTGAGAGATGAAGTCCAGCATCAAAGAGCGCAAAAGTTGTCAACCTGTGAAAAAGACTTAATCTCTTTACTTCTGCTGACCCAAGCACTGAAACAAGTGCCTGTTGGTCGGTCACCTGTTGTCTGTCGTCCCAGAGGCGAAAATGACATGAGGCTAACAACCTCATCTTAGAAGATTTTCCGAGAATTGAAAAATAATATACGAGAGGATCGAGATGGGACGTAACGACCTTTGGGAAGTCAGGTATCGTCTCGAAGTTCGAACCAAAGTACTTTCATTGTCCATATCCACATAGGGGTCAGTAGTGAGTGAAGCTGGACTCCAGTTGGACGACGGTAATTCAAAACGTAGAGGTTGATACATATACCTGTATGTATACACCATCGTTATTCAACAAAGTAAATATGGACATACTATATATATACATATATATATATATATATATATATATATATATATATATATATATATATATATATATATATATATATATATATATATATATATATATATATATATATATATATATATATACATACATACAATACATACATATATATATATATATATATATATATATATATATATATATATATATATATATACTATATATGTATATATATATATATATATATATATATATATATATATATATATCGCAATTACTTGCTTTACAAGACAGACAGCAGCGGAACATGCCTACCCAGAATTTGATCAATGACGAAAGAAAACCATAAAAATTCCATCCTCGGCAGGCGAAGAAAAACCGATCTGGCCATTTGCAAGTTAATGGAGTAATGCCTCCGTGAAAAGTTCATTCCTCATTCATCTCTCTGTGGATACATCATTCAGGAGGCACAGCGGCTTCGGTCTCTCTCTCTCTCTCTCTCTCTCTTCTGTTGTTTCATCTGTGCTCATTCTTTTCCATGCGTACCTTCCATCATGGCATCAATCATTCACACCTCGGTTTCCTCTTTCTGACAACCTCGAATTCAATCCTTGAATTGCCGCTCTTCCAGTTCCATTAAGCTTCTGTGTTTCCTCTCAATTACATTCAATTACGCTGCTATTTCTCACTTCCACTCAAGTACTGTCTCAGAGAGAGAGAGAGAGAGAGAGAGAGAGAGAGAGAGAGAGAGAGAGAGAGAGAGAGAGCCTTCTTTGACCTACAGTATTATCTTTCTCCATTTACCTTCTGAGCAATTTATCAGACGAGCTAGCTTCTTGACGTCATTCATTCCCATGCAAGATCGAAGGCACTACGATTCTCTTCCTTTACTCGTTGTTCTACCAGTTCTCTCTTTTTTTTATGTATTTACTCTGTAGCCAAAAAGCACGGTCATTCTTTTTCTGCTTCTCACTTTCACACAAGTTATCACAAGTTACTTATATACATATAATACTGACACGGATCTCAGCCTATTCAATCGCCGTAAGATATATACTCTTCCTCCTCAGCTCCTTAACATTCTATATTTGAATTGTAATCAAACTTACCGTATTTGGGGGAAGGGGGTGGTACAAGGGCCCCAAACGTTAGGGGTGGGGGATATTGCTTTACAGTAATCTTACCGCGCTGGTAAAACTAAGGTATACTTAACTTACCGCGCACTTGGGTTCCACGAAACTAAGGATCTTTGCAACATGAAACTTTCATCATCGAAATAAGAGGTTACGGACGCTTCCCATCTGCGTGCAAACATAAATATTCAAAAACAATATCTTCCCGTAGTACGAGACACAGCTTCCTATTTACCGTCTCTTAGCCAGTCTCGTGTGTTTGTATATATATATATATATATATATATATATATATATATATATATATATATATATATATATATATATATATATATGTGTGTATATATATATATAATATATATATTATATTTATATATTTATTTATATAATCTATATATATTATATACATATAAATATATATACATATATATTATATATATATGTATATTTATATATTTACATATATATATGTATATATATATATATATATATATATATATATATATATATATATATATATATATATATATATATATATATATATATATATATATATATGCGCTCGTATCTTGTGCACAACTGAAATAAAATAAACACACTTGTGGAATGCCGTCTAGTCCGCTTGATACAAAGACTGTAGACAAAATAATCCTTTAGAAATGAAAAGTTCACATTCAATTTTACTCGATTCTTTTGTCTGTTTCAAGTCTCTCTCACTTTCAGAAGGTCACCTTCAAATATTGACAAAGGTCAATCTATTTTTAGTTTCGATTCGTCAATAACATTCAGAAAATAGACCTCACAAATATCAAGTGAGTTTCAATTAGTACTAAATTGCCATGCCATAAATCAGCAGGAAGAACAATAAAATAACAACATTACTTAGTCGGCTTCGTTGCAAAAATTAATAAGAGTAATAATAAATTATGGCTAACACACCACTCCTACCTTTCATGTGTAATACGTGTTCGGGTTTAATAACAGTAATTAACTGTGAGCCCAAAAGATGTGTCATACGTTCTGCCATCTTTCACAAGGCTGAATTTTAAATAGGTATTTAAGAACAAGTGAAAACCAGGATAAATACACACAAACATACACACACATATATAGATATATACATAATGTATGTATTTATGTGTATATATATATGTATAAATGTATATATTAAATATACTATATATATATATATATACATATATATATATATTTATATATATATATATATATATATATATATATATATATATATATATATATATTAACCTAATGCATAGACGAATAGGAAATAAGCCATCACATTCAATCACTAAACGCGCTCATACACTTCCACACACACACTCCAACCCGAACACACACAGACCACGATGGGAGATTTACAGGTAACCTGAAGCCATACCAGTTCGCAAAGGCATTGTTCTCTATTTCGCAAAAGAAAAAAAAATTTTTTTTTCTTTGAAAAGAAGTGCTGAAGTTATGCAACAGCCTGCTACAAAACACTGTACCACTTTCTCTCCTGACAGACTTTGTTCTCTATTTGGTCATTTAGGTGTTTATTTATTTTCTCTTCTATTTGCCAGAATTCTGTTCTCTCTCTCTCTCTCTCTCTCTCTCTCTCTCTCTCTCTCTCTCCTAAGCATCCATCCTGTATATCTGCTCTACTCTATTTCCTCCCTTCCTCCAACTTAGGTTTCTATATATTCATTTATCTACCTTCTACTCAACTATTTTACTCCATACTAGAGGCAAATTATTGCATTACAAAATGTCTCGTTATACATACTTCCAAACAAATGATATGCTTACCAAAAAAAAAACTTTGTAACGAGAAATGATAAAATTCAATAACTTCCACGAAAATGATGTCCTCGCCATTTGTCCGCCTTGACACACTTCATTATTAATTGCTTAACCTAACGAGTTAGTTTCTCTCTCCCCGTCCCCTGTCTCTCTCCCTAACATAAATTTCTCCTACTTTTATTGTTCTTCCCTCCGCAAGAGTTAAATCATTGCATTCCAAAAATCAACTTAAACTTACTTCAAAATTAATTATCTGATTCAAGCGTAACAAAAAAATTTTTTTCTAAGATTGTCGACAAAAGAAACGATGTAATTTGCATAACTTCGGAGAAATTTGTTGATGGCTGTGCCATTTGTCGATCATTAGAGGAGCCTAATTATTTATCAAAACCTAACGTGTGTTTCGAAAGTCACGTCAAGGCATCGAGTATTCGCGACCTTTTCTCTTTTTCATCTGATTCCCCCACAACTGCGTTCCCTCTGTTCATGACACTTTAAACACTTCTCCGCCTCCCCCCTCCCCCTCATTACCACCCCTTTCGGTTCACGGACACTCTTGCACTTGATCTACTTGGTGTTCACAGCAACAAATAGGTCTAGTTTCTGTTCACAGACATACTTAGATCCACTGTCAGTTCACAGACACTTAAATTTTATCTATTTTCCGTTCACAGACATTCTTAGATCCACTTTTTGTTCACCCACAATTAAATTTGATCTACTTTCTGTTCACAGACATTCTTAGATCCACTTTCTGTTCACAGACACTTAAATTTGATCTATTTTTTGTTCACAGGCATTCTAAGATCCACTTTTGTTCACCGGCAGTTAAATTTTATCTATTTTCTGTTCACAGACATTCTTAGATCCACTGTCAGTTCACAGACACTTAAATTTTATCTACTTTCTGTTCACAGACATTCTTAGATCCACTTTCAGTTCACAGACTCTCTTAAATTTGATCTACTTTCTGTTCACAGACATTCTTAAATCCACTTTCTGTTCACAGACACTTAAATTTTATCTACTTTCTGTTAACAGACATTCTTAGATTCACTTTCACTTCACAGGCTCTCCGAAATTTGATCTACTTTCTGTTCACAGACTCTCTTAAATTTGATCTACTTTCTGTTCACAGACTCTTAAATTTGATCTACTTTCTGTGCATAGACACTCTTCAAGTTGATCTACACTGTTCAAAGACACTCTTAAATTTACTTTCTGTTCGCAGACGCCCTTACAGTCGATCCAGTTTGTGACTTGCTCACACCTGCTGCATTATATATTTTCCTATGGGAAAAGGTTGGTTTGAAAAGAAGTACTGATATAAAAAAAAAAAATTGGTGTCTCGGGCCTCAACATGACCATCATATCACCACGGGAATCAGCGATGGCAAAACATGGATTTTATGTCAATGGAGTGGTCTTTGTGGTTACTCCCCCTAATACTGATGAGACTCTTTGAACTGAGCAGCAGTGTTTTTTTGGAATATAAATCTTGAGTTCGTATTGCCGGTGGTTGTGAAAGACTTTCAGAGTCGAAGTGGTGATATAATGGGTAATAATGAGGCCTGAGATATACGAGTTATTTATTACCAGCATTTATTTTCAAACCAGCCTTTTCTAATAGGTTAATATAAACTGCAAAACCCCAAGAAAGTCTGAGTCGTCTGTGTCTGTGAACAGAAAGATAAATTTTAAGAGTGTCTTTAAAAAGAGTGGACCAACTGTACGAATGCATGTGAACTGGGAGTGGATCGCCTGTAAAAGTGGCTGTGAACGGACAGGATGTCTAAGAGTGGCTGTGAGCTGAAAGTGGTTCTCACAGAATAATGCGTAAGAATAGAAGTGAACAGACAGAACATTGGTCGACTAAAAGTGTCGTGAAAAGAAACTGGCTCGACTTCTAAAAGTCTGATGAACAGGTCGCACATCAAATATTAAACAGCCCTGGAACAGACGTGAACAGAGCGCAGATCTGTTGGTAGACAGAACAAGGTTGACTACAGGTATGTGTTCACGAACAGATAACTGATCGACAGTAAGAGTGAACATGAACAAAGCACCATTCAACAATAATAAGCTTGCGTGAACAGAACAAGGAATATTAGGCACTTTCAAGAATATCACTGTACAGAAAACCTATAATAAAAAAAATTGTCAAAAGGCATTTTTTTTTGTAATGAAAGGACGACAGAATCAAGTACCTTTGCATGAGATCTTTCAACAAACTAAAATATAGTATTTCCTCTGACGCAGGTCATTTGCAGATGAAAGATAGTCCGGAAAACTTTTTTCGACAAAGCTCTAGAATATTAGCAGAAAGTTAGAACTTAGAGAACAGAATAATATAGAGAAAAAAAGCTCGCTCTCACCAGAATGTGACAAATTCAAGCAATGCATATCCTAGCAGCCTATATGCCATTCCTTCTGAAAAGAGAAATAAGGAAAAGAGCCTATCTGCAATAGTTACTTTCCTTCACACGGACAAGCATACATTCAATGCCACCACAAGCATTAAAGGAAAATATTCTCCACGTTTGAAAAAATATTATCTAAAACCTTTCCTCCAAAATATCTTTCTGAGACAAAAATGAGTTAGGAAAAATCATTCAGGAACTAAAATGCCTTTTAGGAAAAGAATCAGTTACGAAGAAGGTTCTTGGTAGGAAGAAAAACAACTTAACCAAGTTAATGAATTTAACTTCTAAGAACTTCGTGTTTTAGGATGCTTGGTTTTGCATTACCTTCACAAACTTGAGTTCAACAGAAGGCTGATTAAACTGTCAACAAGGATGAATGAGGCGACGGAAGAGAAAATAAGAAAAGAGAGAGAGAGAGAGAGAGAGAGAGAGAGAGAGAGAGAGAGAGAGAGAGAGAGAGAGAGAGAGAGAACGGTGGCGTATGCTCATACATATGTCATATCGAAAAGAAAAATAAAGTGAAAAAACATAAATGCAAAACGCCTCTTTCCAAATATAATTGATTATTATCAGCATAATACTAACAGCTAACTGAAGCAAAATCTTGGAATCTAACCCCATCTAAAATCTGACGAGTGTCGACCACACATTTCCCTCTCTCTCTCTCTCTCTCTCTCTCTCTCTCTCTCTCTCTCTCTCTCTCTCTCGCAAACACACATGCTGTCTTTTCTACTGACAGTGAAAAGCAATTGCTTTCGCTTAGTTCTTGCGCAATTTACAACCTGAGGCAGGATCATTCTCAAATTCCAAGAAAACGAAGCTTTCGTAAACCATGGCAGGTCTAGAAGGTTAAAACTCTTACAACACCTTCACTCACTCGGCTGCCTCCTAGGGCATCACTGTGATGCACTGCCGCTACCGCCAGACTCCGAAAGACCGCCGTGAGCTTAAGTTACAGTTAGGACTGGAAAACAACAAAGGGTATATATTTCATGAAAAGACGAAAAGATATTTCTATGTACTATTAAACATCAAACATGCTTTTTTTCGTTTTACTTTATTAGTTTCACAGGTCACAAACAAAAATCGTTTTTAGAAGCAATTTCATAACCTATAAGTCATAAAAAAAATTCAATTTATCGTTTTTCTTTATTTCCATATTTCGCTAATGATGCCCAGATGTCACAATATTGTAGGTCAAGTGCACCAAAAAGAGAAGGCTCAGTGATTAAGAAAGAAATCAATGGCTGACTAATTAATCAAGAATTTTCTGCCGTTACAACTGTCCTGGTCACTTGTGCGAGACCAGTTTTACACAAAAATCAATTAAAAAAATAAAACGCAAAATTTTCTGACTGAATCAGAATTAGCTATCGTTAACAACTACCAGAGTCAATGAAACAGATTTTTCACTGTGCATCTCAGGGCGCTGACTTTATCCCAAAATAAATAAATAAAAAAAAAGTCTGCGAATAACGCTTGACTTATCGATTATTGATTGATTGCCTAGTATTACTATTACCAGGGTTACTGACGTCGATCAAGCAGCAATAACCTCGTTAGCCATCTATCCACAAGCACAAGAAAAATGCTTAATGGCCACGTGTATTATAACGAAATAAACAAGTAAAATGTGCGCCGAAGTTTCTTAGGCGCAATCGAGTTTTCGGTGCAGCCACTACAGCGTATAAACAAGACCACCGAAAATAGATCTATCTTTCGGTGGTGTTCGTATAATGCTGCATGATGCGTGGCCCATGAAACTTTAACCACGGCCCGCTGGTGGCCTATCCTATATTGTTGCCAGAATCACGATTATAGCTAAATTTAACCTTAAATAAAATAAAAAGTACTGAGGCTAGAGGGCTGCAATTTGGTATATTTGATGATTGGAGGGTGAATGATCAACATACCAATTTGCAGACCTTTAACCTTCGTAGTTTTTAAGAACTGAGGGCGGACAGAAAAAGTGTTACAGGAAAAAGTGCGGACAGAATAAAGTGGGACGGACAGACTAAGCCAGTTCAATAGTTTTCTTTTACAGAAAACTAAAAAGGGGAAATTATTAGTCGTGACGGAGCGAGTATTTAAATGTTAATTGACGGATGTGAGCGACACTGTGATGTGATTAATCCTTCGTCCTTTTATTGTCACTGACTGACTGAAATTTTATGGGCATCAACCCGTAAGAGCCAACGATTTGGAGATCTTTGAAAAGAAAATGAAAGTAGGTCATGTAATAAAAAGAAGCACTATTTTCAGTCGTAAAAAGGAAAGTACGTATACTATAAAAAATCGAAAATGAAAAGATACGCTAAAATCAGTAAATAAAAAATGAATACGTATCGTCAATAAAAATCTACAACAATCAATCCAAAGCGGACAACAACATAAATTGATACCAATTTTTAAAAAAATCGGAAAGGCATACTATTTTCAACAAAAACTGAAAAATCCTAAAATCAGCTGAAAAACAGAAATAAACCTGCACTACTTTCAATTTTAAAAATAAAAAAAAAGGAAAATCACGCTTATTTACAATGGAAAAACGAAAAGCACGATTTTTATTTTATCCAAAATATGAAACCTAAAAAGATTCTTGTAAATATCGCTCGGTTACAAATATTTCCATTTGCAATAATAATAGGAATGCAAGGTTCGATGACTTTTTTTTTTAATTCTCTCTAAGCAAGGTTTAGAAATTCTCTCCCAACTTATGGTTTACCTATCTCGTAAAACCTGTCATATTTTAAAAGGCGTGTCTACAGCTTTCATAGCTTTTCTTTTGTGGGGGGGGGGTATTATATAGGCACCTAATTGGTCTGTCATTTAAGGGATAATATTTAGTTCAAGTTGCACGAAAATTGTGTTAAATGAATAAAACCCAATAGGCATTGCTATTATTTGACTTCAAAGAAAAATAAAACGCCTCAAACATTTGTGAAAACGAAATAAGGCTTCTGCGAACTCTGGGGTTTCATTCAGAGAGACGTGTGCGTGTGAGTATCCTTGTATGAGAGAGAGAGAGAGAGAGAGAGAGAGAGAGAGAGAGAGAGGAATTTAGATTGATTATCATTTGGTCTCTCTCTCTCTCTCTCTCTCTCTCTCTCTCTCTCTCTCTCTCTCTCTGTCTCTCTCTCTCTCTCTCTCTCTCTCTCTCTCTCTTCTAAGATCATTCGAATTTTTATCTTCTTTGTCAATTTCTTAAACCCTTTTCATCCCCTTACTAATTAAAAGGGGGACCTCTTCTGTTCCTTCCTCCCACGCTAATCCTCTCCTCCTCCTCCTCCTCCTCTTCCCCTCGCCTCCCCTCCGTGTCTTTCCTCATTTTCCTCGTCATCATCGCCTCGTGATTAATTGACGTTAGATAAGAACGCTCAAAGCGCCCACATGGCTACCGACGTGGCCGGGTAATATAATTCTGCCTTTATTGGCTCACCCCCTCAAAGTAATAAGAAAATTGCTTTTAATCGTTTTACGTGATACCAGGTTTACACAAAACACACACATACTTTTATTTTATACAGACATATATGTATATGTATACATATATACAAATATACATATATCTATATATGTATATAAATATATATATATATATATATATATATATATATATATATATATATATATATATATATATATATATATATAATGTAAAACCCTTCTGATCTCATAATTATATCTAACAGCAATAATTTTTCTCCTGTGAAGAAAGAACTTGAATGAAATGACTTTCTTAAACATCTATTTGCATGGAAAATTGGGTTATAAATGATTAGCACTTACCTAACACATTAATTAGAATATAAAGACGTAGTGATCACCTAACAACTAGATTAGAATATAAAGAATCAGTTATTACTCAACAACTTAATTACAATGCAGGGAATTAGGCGTGACCTAACATATTAATTTTTTTGCGATTTTCACATGCGATTTCTAAAGGGATTATTCCTGAACTTTATCACCATTATTATTATTATTATTATTATTATTATTATTATTATTATTATTATTATTATTACAGAAATTATTATTATTATGGAGAAAAAAAAAAACATGAACAGCATATACGAAAAGGCATTACAAAAAGGAAATAAGTATGTTCAGACACGAGCAACCATAAGAGAAAAGCCAGACTCAAAAATAATTCACTGGGAGCGAAAAGGTCCCCAGGAATTTTAAGATTGAAGATTCTAAAATACTTGTATTTTTGTGTTAAGTAACCATTCTCATACTCTTTAGAAATGGACTAACATTACAGGAAGAGGTTCGAGAATACGTCACACATACATACATACATATAAATATACACATACATAGATACATATATACATATATATACACATATTTGTGTATATATATATATATATATATATATATATGAAGACTAAATATATAAATAACTTCCAAGAAGTAATAATAAATCTAAATCACACAGCTGAAGGAATTCCCACTTTTCCAGCCAAGGCGTTGACGTCAGGAGAGGGGGGAAAATGGAAACCCCGCAACCCGGCGATACTTAAGCAGAGCAAAGAAAACATATCCAACGGGTGACAGAGCGGCTGACAAAGTTTTTCACCCAAGGGAACAAATCTCTCTTTTTAACAGTGGAGGCTGCAGAAGGAGGAATTCTTAAAAGACGAGGTTTCCAGGATTTTAGTAATGGCCCAAAAAGAGAGAGAGAGAGAGAGAGAGAGAGAGAGAGAGAGAGAGAGAGAGAGAGAGAGAGAGAGAGAGAGAAAGATTAAATAGGCTTTCAGAGAGAGAGAGAGAGACATTGAAGACCAACCTACCTATCAGAGAGAAGAGAGAGAGATACAAGAGAGAGAGACATAAATGAGGTTGAAGAGAGAGAGAGAGGTTTACACCTCAGAGAGTTTGAAGAGATACCTACCCCTCATGAGAGAGAGAGAGAGAGAGAGAGAGAGAGAGAGAGAGAGAGAGAGAAATATATGACGAATGGTTTCCGTCAGTTTCGGTAAAATTATCTCGTCTAGGGCTTCTTTTGAAATTATGATATTAATACATACATACCCTCAGAACAGTAATTACAGACTTCTGTTAAATATTTATATTTTTCTCTACAAACTACAGTGTTCTTTTAACCTCACTGTTGTCAAGTTTTTATGTATAAAATTTACAAACAAACCCGGTTTAATCGTGACCTTCGTGAAGTCCAACATGTTTATTTATGTTTTCTATTTAATTTTTTTTAACAAACACCTATCCATTTATCTACCAACTTACCTCTTTCTTTATACATTAAACATTGACTTATTTCCCTATTTATTGTTTGTCTGCTTGGTAAATAAACGTATTTCCCCTGTTAACCTTACGACACCTGAAGTCTTACGAGTGGGTGTCTTAAGGTGTGATCAGCGTTGTGTTTGGTGGATTTAGTTGGCCTTTTGTCAGTTCCTTGACCTCACCTTGTGATTCATCTTCATTAACACTTTTACCATTGGTGTTGGCATTGCAGTATTAATCAACATTAATTCATCATCATCACTACATTTCGCATTAGCATTCAAGTAACCAAAGCTTTGAACATTTTGCTATTAACATCTCATTATGACCAACCACTTATTCTTTTTAATAACTGTATACGTATATGTGTGTATATACTGTATATATACATATATATAGATATAGTTATTAAAAAAGAATAAGTGGTTGGTTAATAATTCTTTTAATATATTCTATTTAATAACTGTGTATGTATATATATATATATATATATATATATATATATATATATATATATATATATATATATATATATATTAAGAATAGTTTGATGGAAATGATGAGCTCTCCCTCCTTTTCAGGTGTTTTTATGTCTTGAAGTGGAAGAATCTTCATTTCTAATCCTGTTTACATGTGATTATATATACTGTGTATATATATATATATAATATATATAATAGTATATATGTAAATATACATACATATATATATATATATATTACATATGTAACAAGATTAGAAATATGGAGTCCTCTGTTTCAGACACATCAAAAAAAAAAAAAAAAAGTTTAGAAGGGAACGACCACAAACTAACTTTAATACCCTCAAGAGAGGGAATGCAGGTAAAGGGTTAAAGCCAGCGACCGAACCATTAACACCTTACAAGTTCCAACAGACTGCGCCGGTGCCGACAGCAACCCTTCCTTCTCTGGATGTCTGCATAGCGTGCCATGAAGCCTGAGTAAATGCACCTTCGCTAAACATCAACTTATAATGTCGTACTCATTCATTTGAACGGAGGTATCAGAACCTTCAATCACTCCTGCTGGCTTGACGGGCCTATCTGTGATCCACTGGGCCTCCCAGAAGACTAATGGCTGTTGCAAGTTTCAGAATTGGTCTCAGGTAGTTGTGAACTAACGGTGTCTGGCAATTCATGCGTGATCTCCCATCCGAATGCAGATTAAAGTTACCTCAATATTTTTAAATCAGTTCTGCCAAATGGACTGGCAGAGTACTTGTATTGTCATAATATGGTCTACAACCCATGATCAAAAAATGAAGGCTGAAGAAAAAGGTTTGGTCTTAACTCCAACCTACATCTCAAAGGGTGGACTTAGTCATTTTTGTTTAAAATGAACATTCATTCTCTTAAATAAGCACAGTGGTAAATTTCCATGAAATAAACTGCCTATAAGTTAAAAAGATAAACTGTCTATAAGTTAAAAAGATAAATAACAAGTAAGGAAAGAGGTATTAAATAGCAAATAAATGTAAATATTAAATTAACCATAATGAAAATCGCGGAAACTACGGTAATGCGCTTTGCGCTTCCAAGTACTCTCTAACTACCCGAATGACTGCTCCACAGTTTAACGGTGACACGTAAATAATGAGCAACCTCTGGCAGCAGCTAAGAACGAGTCGCCGAACAGTGCAATCCGAGAACGCTGCTTTTCAAAGAGTGTTTGCGGGAGCAGATGACTTGAAAACGAAGTGAGAACCTTAATTTTCCAACCGAAAAAGACGCATTCTTTGTAGTAATTGTTCAAGTTATTTTTCTAAAAAGAAAAATGCGAATATCCGCTGCGAGACTTTCGCTTATTTCCTGGGTGACACTGTTTAATGGCCACTTCCAAACACAAAGCCACTCGTATAATTTACCTTGAGGGAAACAGACTTAATATATCACTCTCAGTAAACGCCGCGACGTATCTTGATTTAAAGTTAGAATAGAAATAAAAAGAAATAATACCCAGTTCTGACGATAACTTCGAAAGAATAAATTGCAGAAGACAAAAACTGATGGTTTTGTAAATCTAACCTAACTTTGTTATTGACGAACAGGAAATCCAACCTAAAATGAATAAGCACTGTGTCTCTCGGGCATGGGGATATAATATCCATGGCCAGATCGATTGATGGTTATGTTAGGACATGAAGTAATTGATTTTTCCACTTCGAAGTGGATGCATTTTCCAACTCTGTGACGGTTTCATTTTCATATTCTCAATTAGTTTCATTCTCCCACTCCAGGGAAGCTGGGAGTGGCATTATACATGTCCTGCGATTACCCTATGCACTTGAGTACTGAACTTGCAACCCAAATATTCAGAGGGTGTGATCTATGTACATCAAGTGATCATTTTTTGGTTGGTTGTGGATAATTGTCTTCACCAAAATATGCAAGTCCCTACTGATAGTTTAAAGAGACTGTCTACCAAAATGAACCGATATGCACTGAAATGTACTGAAATGGAACAAAATTCTGTTGAAGCAATACCGAAATTCTCTATAAAAATCATTATTAATGGGTTAAGTTGTGTCTAGCGTGTGCCAACTCCAACGCTCACGTAGGACCCTGTGACCGAAATTAGTTATGTGACCGTTATCTGTATCCTTTGAACTGCCACCGTCGCACTTGATAGGCGAGGTAAAGGGAGAGTGTGTTGGTGCATTTAAGCAGATTTCTGAATATGACAGTCATTATTTTCTCTACATTTTTATAACAAAAAATTATGCAGACGTATGGAGTCAAAACAGTGATCAATGTAAGTGCACAGAATGATTCTTATTTATGGAGCTTTTACACAAAAATTACATTCCTGGCATCAATTATCACTGTATTTGTTACGCCAGGTTACAGTTTTAAATCATCATTCAAGTAAACCATGGCTTGATGGAAATCATGAATCTCCTCGGAACTGAAAGGGATATTATGACGGTAATGTATGAGAGGGTCGAGACGGTAATTTTCGACCCTATGGAGATTAAACTCCATACTGATGCTCGAAAAAGGCACCTAAATTCGGCATACTTACAAAACAGTTAATGGTAAGAGAGAGAAACTAGTACTGGGCTGGATGACGACAAATCTAAACGTGAACTTTACTACCCATAGGCTACCGTCGTTGCAGAAATAGAAGAAAAAAATATATAAAAATGGCATTTAACATGTAGAAATTATTATAATTCAAAATTGACAACATTTGTTTGAAGCAATTATAAAGGTCCTCAAGTTACTGAGGGAAAGAAAACCTGAAACAAAAGTGTTCGGAGAGTTCAAACCTCCGCCAAGGGTGAGCAATCCACGCCCTACAAATCCCTTATATCCCCCAAACTTTAAATCACTTGGTACCTCTTACTAGGACCAACTTAGATTAAATTTTCGTAAAATTTCACGCATAACTTTTTTGCGAAATTTTGTTAAACATACAAACAAACATACTAGACCAAAAAAGAACCTCCTTGTCAGAGGTAGTGAACAACAAAGTTAAATATGAATATTTTTCACGGCGCACTATGTCCACCCATGCTCATTCGAAGTAAGTTAAGATAGAGCAAATAAACTGATGGCAATACTGTAGTGTGCGGAAATAAGAGGTCACTCAAGAGATTTAATATACTGAAAGAGGTCACCTTCAGTATAAAGGCACATCAATCTGAAGGGCATCGGCAAATGCAGGCGAGCCAGCCTCGGAAAGAGCAAACATTGATAAAAGACATTTATTTCCTCTGCTGCAGACGTCCACTGCACCCAACTTTTAACCTGAGAGAGAGAGAGAGAGAGAGAGAGAGAGAGAGAGAGAGAGAGAGAGAGAGAGGTGGGGGTGAGGCAGATGTTTTTAAATGATTCCTATACTGTCTGATTTGCAAAACGTTCTCACTACCATAATGGTCATCGCCGTGAAATAAAGAGAGAGAACCAATCTAAATTGGGGAGAGATAGAGGAAAAAGAGGGACCCTTTGCTTAATTTTCTCAATGAAGTCAAGGGTAATATGTGAAATAAAAAAAAAAATACTTTTACATGAGAGAGAGAGAGAGAGAGAGAGAGAGAGAGAGAGAGAGAGGCATGACGTCGATATATTTTAGCGATCTTATCATAAAGCTGCATACAACCTAACCCGTGGAAGTCATTCATAATTGCGTAACAGGCAAATTTTCTATCATAAATTTGCTGGAAAAATGGACAAAAACATCTGTGACTCAAATTTCAGATATTAAAGTATCCGCGATACAAAATACTGTTGACTAGATTAAAAATTAATTAAAATGCAAAGAACGCTATTGTTTTGCTTTTATCCAAATTATATGTACAGTAGTTCTATCAAGACAAAAGATAACTAACAAAGGGAAGATCTGAACGCATAAAACCTGATCTCCAATCTTCTCTAAAATCAATGTTTACAAACTTGAAACGGGCCTTAGGATCTAGTATGTTTGGCAATAGGACACAATACGGCCAGAAATTTTGCAAACTTAGGTAACATATTTGAGACCGATACATTATAAAGTCCTAGAAAGTTGGTCATCAAAAAGATTTATTATAGAGACGAAGTAGCGCCTGAAATTTGACGATTAAAAGTGACATTTTGACAGTGACTCAATAACAACTGAAACTGAAATTTTGAGACTAATACAGTATTTAGATTTAGGAGAATTCAAATGCAGACTAGCATGAGACCTTTTAACAGCTCAGTGATTTTGGAGAATATTAACAGTTATTTTTCGGACATCACAAAATAGCAATTAGAATCTACATCCAAATCAGATTTTCAGATATAAACCAAAAACCAAAGAGAATCAAGATGTACTATATTCTATAACCATCATTTTGCTAAAACAAATTAAATCATTGATTCTGTTGAAGAGAAAACCTAGAAAAGAAAAATGACGATCAACAAAGTTGATCAATTATCTCTTCTATTTGAAAAATAAAGACCATCAAAAATAAAGATAAGAAGAAAGAAAAATCCGATCTTTTTCCAACCATTTTACAATAGCATCTCAAGTTTCCATCAATAACACATAATACTCAGAACGTGATTCAACTTGTACAAGGGAAAAAAAAGGTCGAGTTTCTTACTGAAGCTAATAAATACGTTCAAGTTAAAGATTAAAGTCCAATTGTTTTCATATAAACAAGAAGTTAAGACCTCCGCGAGTCTAAGGCTTTATGGAGCAGAGTTTATGTTTTTATGTATCATAAACCATTATATAACGAAAGACATGAATCCCAAAACTTCTAATTCACAGAAAATCATGTACCAATCACTACCCCACTGTACACAGTACAGACAATTAATCATTATTTATCTGGCAGGGGTAACGATTATTTTTATTCCCAGTGAGTTGGTTTACTTCTTTTTGTAACATATAATAGTTTCCATGATACATAAACTTCGTTTTGTAAAGCCTAAAACTCACTGGCACTAACTTGACGGGATTCGGAGAACGTTACACAGCATTTCTGTCTACAGCAATACTGGTGGACTAACAAACTATTTATTTTTGTTACGATCCCAACAGATAACTTGCTATTTATATACACACTATATAGACAGATTTAGATTTAAAACATAAAGCCCATTTGCCTCAGAGCAAAGACTTGGGATCACCCAATTCTTCCACTTTTTGAAAACTCAATTCAACCCCTAAAGGGATATTCAACTATTTCTTTGAAAGACTAATGACTTCATGAATAACAACGCTTAAAAACGTGATGATGACTTTCAATTTTAACTCTCTCTCTCTCTCTCTCTCTCTCTCTCTCTCTCTCTCTCTCTCTCTCTCTCTCTCTCTCTCTCTCTCTCTCTAACAAACATTTATATATATATATATATATATATATATATATATATATATATATATATATATATATATATATATATATATATTATATAGAATATATATATATATATATATTATATAAAATACAGTATATATATATATATATATATATATATATATATATATATATATATATATATATATATATATATAGTCTTCCATATCTTTCAGATAGCGATCGTAATTCGGTGCATTATTCCATTCTATCAGTGTTTTCATCTAAGCCTTATTCGATCCATTTCACCTTCTACCGACTTCTTTCTCTTCCTGTGGATCACGGTCTGCCCAGCCGCCATTCAGTCATTGTTCTACCCTTCTATTCCTGTTAGTCTTAGAGGAAGATTCGAGACAAGACATTCAATCTCCAATCGGGTCCCAATCCCAATGTCAATTAACTTATAAAGGAGGAAGTATATTAAAGGTGATCTCCATTACACCAACATTTGCTATCCCTCTGGTAACCTCCCTCCACTTTCCTGTCCATTCCCCTATGCTTTTACTTACCCTTTCGTCCGCCAACTCCCTTCCTTTCCTTTCCTGTATTCTTTTCCCCTCCCTTTCCTCCTCCCTTCTGTCCCTTCATTTCCTCTTTATTCCCCTTCCTCTACCTTATCTCCCCTCATTTGTCATCTTCCTTTTCTCATCCCATCTCTACCTTTCCCATCCCTTCTGTCCCTTCTTTTTTCTCTTTCCTCCCATTCCCTCCGTTTCCCCTACCCCTTTCCTCTCCTATCCCTCACCGGTTCTATTCCTTCTTACCTCCTCCTACGGTTCCTTCCCTTCCTTACCTTTTCTTACCTTTGCAGTCCCCGTGTTTCTCTCCAAACTTTCTATCTCTCCTCCCACTTCCCACTTTCTACGTCTCCTCTATACCCCAACCCCTCACCCCTCCAATCTCTAGCACCATACGCAATCCACTCGGCCGAGGCGAAATGATGCTCCAGGGGCCCTCATCTCAAGAGGCATTCCAACTACATTATAGCTTATCAAGAAATGTCAAGAGTGAAAAACATGTTATCAAACCAATACGCAATAACGGAAACATATGGAAAAGATAACAAGAGCAAGAAAGCCTTTCAAAATATACAATACCTTATACAAATCATATACAATACCTTATACAAATCACTTTAAGAGATGTACCACAGTGCAGTGCTGAAGATATTGCGGAGGAAATTCCGACGCGCAACGAAAAGTAATTACTCACAAAGGAGATTAAAATACTGTTACTCTCCCTCAGCCCCAAAGCCCTCGTCCACGGTAAATTCATTCAGCGAAGCCAGACTTAATCGGGAGGGACAGTGATCGGAAACCTCAAAACCACCTGCCCGAAATATTCAGGCCTTCCGCCATGGTTTGGTCTGCTTCAGTTTCTGTCTATTTTTTTGGGTAAAATCCTCTGAGAAGTCACCAAATTATACGAGTCTGCTCAAAAGGGTTAGGAGAGCACACAGTCTTTCTCACTGATGAGAAGAGAATCATCTCCTGCAATGAGATTACCAGGAACAGAAGATGCTTGGAGATGCTGCTGGGGTGGCGCTCGTCTCCCTCGGACAGGGAGACACAGAGCTAATCAAAGCTTGCAAATAAAGCTGCTTGAGGGATCAACGTAATAGCATCCCGATACCAAAGCGGAAAATGTTAGAGGAAAATATGATAGCTAATATTTATAGCACTACTGTTTTCAGTATCAACGTTAGATGATATGTTCTTGTAATATGAAACGCGGAGAAAATAATTTTATCAAATGTACAGACTAAACATGCATTTCACTGCTTTTAGTGTTAGAAGAAATAACCACCATATGATGAAACAAAGCAATAACATCACAATATCTCACTTTAAAATAAATATGCACACAAAATGTCGATAATTTTAAGATGGAAAAGTCATGGGAGGACTCTGCACAATCAAGTTTATATTGCTTTTCCTATTCAAATATACACAAAAACCAAAATCGATTTGTTACCGTATAATGTCTGGAAGATGTTTATAATGATACATTCACACACACACACACACACACACACGTCTTTCCTGTGGGGTATCTTCTACAAAGGCGCCTCACACTGAGGGACCTGGGGCAACCCGAACGAATTGTAAGGTCTGTAAGGTCATCTCCAGCCACTCTCCCACCCCCTCCCACCCTTCTCAGTTTTCTTCCACGAAGACCTGGCTCTTGAAACTCTTCAGGTGTCCATGGGAGCCCAGATGACACCGCCACCTATTACTCTCCCACAGCTTGTACGACGGACTTGTCCAAGCCATGGCCATCTCCCTTTCATCATTTTCTCATCTAAATATGGAACGTCCGTACCTTTCTTGATGGTATAATTTCTAACTCTACCCTGCCATCTGACTCCTAATATTGATGGTAAAATAAGACCCTTTCTAGTTCTTCATTGGATGGGTGGGTAGAGCTCTCGGCTAGCACGCTGTTGGGCCAGCGTTCGACTCTCCGACCGGCCAATGAAGAATTAGAGGAATTTATTTCTGGTGACAGAAATTCATTTCTCGTCATAATGTGGTTCGGATTCCACAATAAGCTGTAGGTCCCGTTGCTAGGTAACCAGTTGGTTCTTAGCCACGTAAAATATATCTAATCCTTCGGGCCAGCCCTCTCTAGGAGAGCTGTTAATCAGCTCAGTGGTCTGGTTAAACTAAGATATACTTAACTTAAGACCCCTTCTTGTGGGTAAATCTGGGTATATTATTAAAAATGCACTCAAATTCTTAACTTAACGGGGACTACTCTCCTCACTGTCATAGGGGATTTAACTAGATCAATATTTCTACAAGGGCAGATTTTTTATATCAGGTTACTGCTTGATCATACAGGAAATCAATATAACTCCTCTATTCTAGTAGAAATTTTGATTCGTTTCGTTCCTCTCAAGATGAGGACATTAGTCCTTTTAAAGCTTAAGGATTTTAAGTTTACTTTTAACAATATACCAAGATTTACACTCTAGAAGAGGATCTTATTTAATCCCCATATCTAAAAAAAAAACATGACTGTTCTTCACAGTATTTATTCCTAATATTCATTTTAAAACTTTAGCCTGAAATCAATCAAACCTTTTATAGTTTCACAGTCATACCACGATTTGTTAAGATCATGGGAAATAAAATATTGTCTCGCATATATCAACAATTAGATGACCTGAGTGAGCTTTGCTAATTTCACCTTGAAATTCTAAAAAAACTGACAGAGAGAGAGAGAGAGAGAGAGAGAGAGAGAGAGAGAGAGAGAGAGAGAGAGAGAGACTCGCAAAAAACAAGGCCATTCATCATGTAGTCAACAGCCAAATATTCATGCCAGAAACAAATGGCCACCAAAATCTATCTCTTCCGCCCCATCTCTTACAGACGCCCAATTTTTTTTTTTTTTTTTATGGGAATCCTCTTACATCATGTCCGCTATTCTCGTCAGCTTTCTCGCGAAGACCATGAAACAAAACTCCTTTAGGACTAACAACTTAGGCAGTTTTCCTAAATTCGGTTATTTATTCAAAATTCTTATGAGAATACTCAAAGCTATGAATTTCCATTCTTTTTTTTTTATTTCATCAGTTGGCAAACAACCCTGTAAATAATAATACTTAGGAACAACTGGTTTAGCGACCATGGACGTGGTAATAATTTTCAGAAAAATGGATTTATCCTGAATTCTCTTTTCTTCAACGAAAGAAAACATCACAGGACAGAATAATTTAACGTATCCCGACCAAAAAAAGAAAAAGAAATAATGTCAATAAGTATATGCACAGAAACTTCAAACAACTTTGAGAACAAGGAGGACTATAAGTTCCAGAACTTGAAAGTTGGTAATACATGTACATACATTTATCATCACTGTACTATTCTGCACTGCCTTCTGACAGGTATGAAACGGCTCATCTTCAATTAATGAAACCTACTAACTGAAGTGGAATTCGAGCCAGTAAATCGAGGAAAGTTCCATACTGAATTCACCTTATATCCAAATTTCCTATGTGGCTAATTCAAAATCAAATCAGTGCACGACTTGAGCGATGTCCAACTACAGAGGAAGCAGCGATTTAATAACACTTCTGTATCGTCCTTTCACTTGTTTTAAACAAATTTTTATAATATATAACAATAATGATTAGAGAAAATTACCAACTTACACTTTGCAAAGCATGGAAATTGAAACAATTTCGTCAAGACAGTTCCATTTAAAATATTATGACTGTTATTATCACTCACGAATAACCAAAATATATAAATGTATTTACATACAACATAACCTTGTAAAATAAGTATACAAATCTAAAGATTGAGATATGTGATAAAAAAAGTATGGTACAGTCTGAGAGCAAATAGCCAATAAATAACAACTGATCAACAAACTGACAAACTCACATATATAAAACAGCTGATGCATAGGTCATGGAACCAAAGGCTTTGTCGCATGGCCTTTTAAAGCAGCAAATCTAATTAAAAATTCTAAATTCGATCTCATTTACATCACAGAGAGCAACAATGACAGGCTCTCGTGCACAAAATTAATTTCGAACACTGAAATGATAAACATCCCGGTGTTAAATATTTCAGGTCTGCGCAGAATCCAATAATTAATCACGAGCCACTGAACACCCATTAGTCAAGGACTAATTACAAGACACTAAAAGATTGCGCACCTTTTGAATCTAGAAGTCACGGCCTTTGTTGCTTCGCCTGAGAAGGCTGCTATGTCGAGGACGTTTTAGGAGAAAACATACATGCATACCTGTATACCTGAATACATATATACATACAAACATCCACACACACACACACAAATATTATATAATATTGTATGTATATACAGTACGATATATATATATATATATATATATATATATATATATATATATATACATATACATACACACACAGTATATATGGTGGTCCAGTGTTACCTGCCTCACCCCAAGGAAGTGTCCTTAGAAAGATACAGGACAGGAATGATATGAATGATTTCCGTTTCAAAAGTCATTGTGATTGTTAATTACAGCAAAGACTTTTATACTAGGTAATTCGTAGACTGTGGCAGATCAGATCAAGAGAGGAGATGGGCTGGGGATTATCAGCCTCATCCCAAAGACTTGGCAAGATCCACCAGACTAATACCATTTGCAGCCACCCTCTGAAAGCAGTAAAACCTCGAGTTGATACGTACACAAACACTTACAGACACACGCGCACACACACATATTATATATAAATATATATATATATATATATATATATATATATATATATATATATATATATATATATGTATATATATATATATATATATATATATATATATATATATATATATTATATTATATTATATATATTATATTTTTATAGACAAGAAAATCCACCAGTTCCTTGCAGTCCCGTCAAATAATTTACGTTTATATGACATACTTTGAATCTGTTGGTGATCAGAGAGAGAAAGAGAGAGAGAGATAGATGCTATTGATATCAGCTTTATTGACTGGCTAATAACACGAGATATGGCGAGTCAAGACCAAAAGCAGAGTTGGATTCAGTAAACTTTGACTCAGAGACTGGAATCGAAAGTTACAATTTGTTACCTAGAACTGCAATACTGAAATTCAAAAGTGGTAAAGAACTTGTAACGGGAAACCTGGAACCAGTAAACTGGAATCGTAATACTGGCACTGGAAAGTGGAAACAGGTAAATTTGAGTAAGCTATTAAAAATAGAGCTGGAACCGATAAACTGAAATTGAAGTACTCTAATAGGAAAGTTGGAATATGTAAATTGTAACAGAGAAACTAGAATTGGTAAAAGCATACCAATAACGGTATTGTAAAACTGACAACGGGGTTACTGGCACTGAAATACTGTCATTATTAATTACCTGGGTCCCTTACAGAGATTACAAAACTGGAATTGGAAAGCTGGAAAATTAAACGGAAATACTGGAATTGGTGCATTTGAATCGATAAACTGGAACTATGAAACAAACTTGAGGCTGGAATAGTTAAACCGGACATAAATACTGGAACTGGGGAGCTGGGACCGGTGAACTGGAAAGTTGGAACCAATTAAATAGAACTTAGAAACTGGAACTGGCAAGACCAAACTAATAAATTCAACTGGTAAACTGCAATACTGGAATTTGAAAGGTTGAACCAGTATATTGAATCTGAAATCTTTAACTGGAAAGAATGCTTGATCCAATAAGCCGGAACTGACAAACTGTAATGATACAGTGGGAACCAGAAAAGTGAACAATAAAAACTGGAAGCTGGAAACTTGACTGGAAAAACTGGAAGCACAAAAAAACAATGAAAACGGGAGACTGGAACTTGATAACTGGAAGCAGAAATATGTTCTTGTCTCCCCAGGTCAGAAATTATCCTCAAATATACACCGTTTACATCAATAACATTAAAATAACTATATAATATGATTTTTAAGTTAATTGCAACTTAATATTACAGAATATTTTCTAAGCCACATCCACAATTATCATGGAATATCTTGTCTCTTGGTTCATATGTATACGATAAGCAGTGATATTCTTTGTATCAATACGAAAATAAATACAAATTCGACCACACCATATTTGAAATTCATGACCCATATAAACTTTCCATCTTTCACGGAAAAACAACTAGTCAACAAGCAATAAAAGAAGAAATAAAATGAACTCTCCCACTTTTTCTCCCATCCCATACCTATTAATTCATAATAACATTAAATACCGGGCAATTCCCTGGAGAGGCGTCGTGGTCAGCTCTCTTCTCGGTGAATTCGTAGAATTCCAAGATGATCGATTCCATGTTTTCGATGACTAAATGGGATCTCCTTTTCCCGGCCACCTTCTGAGACCAAAGATCTACAGATGACTGAATTTTCATTTCAGTTAATTTTTATTTTTTACTACATCAGGGAGATGTGTGTACCAGTTGATGCTGTGGTCGCAAATTAATCACATTATACAGTATGACAGCCACATTTGCGACCAAGTATTGCATGTGTAAGTGAACGTTTTCACGTGAACGAACGACCTTCCAAAGGGTTGACACTGGAAAAGCAACGCTCCACATACTTAGCGTCGTCTGATAATCACTCTCAATACATACTTGCCAGATTTATAACCAACCCTCACTCAAGTGTGTTTGTTTACCCTCGACATTATATTCAGAGCGCGTCTGCCTGTAAGCGTGTGCACAGAAAAGAGAAACAATAACGCGTCCCAGTGTCTGGAAAAAGATAAGGCAATGAGTGATGGCGTCTGAATGACTCCCCTATTCAGAAGCGTCCGGCACAATGAAAAGTCGCATAACGAAGGAATATGGCCGAGCACTGAAAGACTTATTCTGTCATAAATGAATTTACAGCAGAGGCATCAAAATCATTTACTGCCGCATTTGTTTGAAAAGAGGGGACGCTCTAAATACCCCTTGACTGCGCTGCACTGCACTGATGGCCAACAATGCAGAGGATTATGGAATGCCACTTTATTTATTCGTTTTTTTCTTTAATTTTATGAAGTTTATTTGCAAATTTTTTTTTATCTATTCCCTTTACTCAGCAACCCCTTATGAAAACAAACCAAAGACTGTAGTTTGGGAATGACACTTGCGTTTGACACATTTCAGAATTTTTATATTTGCTACGACCTTGAAATACATTCAAATTAATTTAAGATGCCACTGAACATGGAAACTGTAACGAAATCAATATTAATGATCAGTAAACACACATATAACTGAGTCCACGTTAAGTCTCTTGATCTCCTGGCTACATGACCCACCATCCAGACTACTTACAACCACTAAGCACAAAACAGTAAAAAAAAAAAAAAAAACAAACATACATAATTTCAAATCGGTTAGATGCACAGGAGAAATCATTATATATTCACTTCAAAAGTTATCTAGCTTTGGATCAGTATTCCATGCCAGAGTCAGTGTCAAATATAAAATTACAAGGCTTTGACGTCACACTCCTACAGAAAAAACCTAAAAGTATACGGATTCTTCACCATAAAATAAAAATTAAAAAATCACTTTCACAATACACAAAACATTATTTGCAATAAAAGCACACAATATAGTTAATGTTATCCGTTGACTCACTACTTAAATATTAACCATACACTTTTTACCTTGAATAAGCTCATTAACATAACATTACCTTTGCGCTGACGCGAAGAACTGTTCATAAAGTTTTGACAGTTTTAAATTTGACACTTCTGAAATAAAAATGATCCACAATTTATTAAAAGTACTTTACATCAACATCTAAGCACGTGTTGATGAACGCTGTTATGTTCACCATTAACAGCGTAATAACCGTGTCTGGTGATAGGCTCAGGTACAATATCACTTCATATCCATAAAATAAAAAAAAACACACACGCACGCAGAACTATTCACAAAAATACCGAAAAGAAAAGGTTCCACTTATTGCTTCATTTGGAATGAAGACTTATGACACAAACGAAATGATATTGATTTTTCATTTTCTCTGCGCGTCAAAGAAAAAAAAAACACACTTCACATTTGCACTGTATTGAGAACCTTCGCCTTTGTCGATCACGGGCTATATGAGCACCACCCCCACCAAAGGGGAGAGAGAGAGAGAGAGAGAGAGAGAGAGAGAGAGAGAGAGAGAGAGAGAGAGAGAGAGAAGATAAACTTTCTCAGATGACATTTAAGCATTTGGTCGTCTTACGGAGCTGAGACAACGGTAGAGGCACGTTTGATCTAGACGAACACACACACACACACACATCACGGTCGATAAATTCCGCCTGGAGTGCTTTCATTGCACCTAAATCCCAAATTATTAACAGGATAAAGTTAGGGAAAGGTCAACAATCATTTAAGAGTTTTAACTTTCAGCCTCCACTGATTCGGCGCGAATTTCCTCAAGATCATTAATCGTGTCTATTAAAGACTACACTTGGTACTTAAATATCGCCCCCAACGGCTTATCGATGTGATGGACACAAAATGTGGCCTTGTAAAAGCGTGTGTGTGTGTGTGTGAGCGTGTGGTGCAACAAGCACATCTTAACCCCTCGTTCGGAGCCAAGCTGAAAATGTTACGGCTGAATATTTCCAAGATTCTCTACAAATCGATTCCTTTGGTCGAATTTCTTCCACTCGTCTGTCGGACACCACATAGCCTCAAGCACAAAGGCGTTAGGTGTTCACCCTTGTTGGCTTTCAGTATGACACATCAGACGGAACTTCATCACTCGCTGTCTGTCGAAGTGACATACAGCAAAACAAAGACACTCGTCAAAATATAAACTAAAATTCATACAGAACTTGACACTACGCCACACCTTCAATCAAAACAATACATATATACAATACACGAATGACACTGCAAAACGTTCTGGCTTCGTATCATTTTCTAAAATTTTACAATATCGTAAATATTTTTTATTTAGAGAATGGCTTTAGTTTGTTTTAAATAATGAAAAATGAGAGAATAGGGACGTCTTCATACACCCACGGGTAGTAAGACTTGCGTTAGGTCACTGTCACTATGACTTTCAGCAGAAGCAACAACAATAACCAGGACTTAAACTGTCTGCGCAGGCGCACTAAAATATCTTCATTTAGTACAACGATCCCTAGAAACTAACAACTATGGTATTAGTTCCACCAACTGAATATTACGTACGGTGGGGAGCAAATAGTCACACTAGATCACAATTAGACATGAAGGGTATTTCTTAACTATCAATACGTCAGGAAGAGAGCAAAGCGAAAAAAAGAAAGAAAAATGCTGAATAACATCTCCTCGTCATTCCTACGGCTTTACGGGGTACAAAGTCGTCTCCCTGCACATTGTAGCGGAGTTTTCCTCAGTAAATTCCCTCCGCCCCTGCCCCTAACTCCCCCCGAAATCTAAAACCCGTCTCCAGTATTTTCCTCTCTTGAAGGACGCCAGGGAAAATGCATACGCGTCTATAAGAAAAAAGAATGCTTTCAACGCATACCAGTTACCTACTAACATTTACATCTTTTACGTGACGGTAAAATGAAATTCGATGTTAACCTTCACCATACCAACGCACCCAACACTATGCTAGTTTTCGAGCAGTGTATCTACCATTCTCAGGGAACCGTTTGATTTGCATTGCGCATTAACCTATCAACGCTAACCTAATCCATCCTAAGGCAGTGTGTTTTATTTAACTATTCCTAAGATGAAGTGCCATGCTTAACCGTTCTTAGGGCACCACATTGACCCCTGCTATTCTTGTAATAGCTTACAACATACACACACACAAGATGGTAAATATTTTCAGTACGGTAAATATTTAAAAAAAATATCGCACATAACACTGCACATGACATACGACAAAGTCACTAACTGGCGCAAAAATAACGCTTGGCGAACTCACCGAAACCTAACCTTACCTTCACTAATCTCAACTTGAGAGTTGTCGGGATTCCTCCGTGACGAATGATTCAGGGTAGGACAAAACGTAAAAAAGTTACATTGTGAAACAAACAAACAATCGAAAGGTCGATATACTTTGAGAGAGAGAGAGAGAGAGAGAGAGAGAGAGAGAGAGAGAGAGAGAGAGAGAGAGAGAATAGCAAACAGTAGCTAAATAATTCTCTTTCTGGTAGAGCAAGCCATTTTTTAACATGCAAAGGAGAGAGAGAGAGAGAGAGAGAGAGAGAGAGAGAGAGAGAGAGAGAGAGAGAGAGAGTGATTTTTTCTAGATAAGGCGTTCAGCTTTGAAGCATTACCAGTTCATGACAAATGATGGATAACTACCCCAAAATAGCAAGAAGGGAATAACATACAAGGACAATAAGCAATTAAATCCAAAAGTCCAAAGGGCAAGCTGCCAAATGGTTGAAAAGCAGCTGCAAATCGTGCACGTCAGGAAAGCAAAAAAAAAAATAAATAAATAAATAAATAAATAAATAAATAAAGTACAGAACCTGGGTGAAGTAAAAAAAATATGAAATATAAAAAGGAGATGAAGAAATTTTAAAATGCGATTTTTTTATATACTCGGAAAGCAATGAAACTAAAGCAGGAACAGAAAAAACAATTGAAGGATTAAAGAATGAATTGAATCACATAATGAAAGTTTATGAAATAGTGAATTAATGTTTACGTATCGGAAAAAATGTCCTAGCGTTAATTTGAACTTGCAACAAACCTTAGCGACCTGCTGTAAGAATCACTGGGTCATAAGGAGTCTAGAAATCACACGAGAGTGAAAGATGAATATAGAGGAATAAAAAGGTGAGGATTAATTAGATTTCTCACTTGAATGACGTTCTTATTTGGCAGCATCAGCCATTAACACTGATGTAATTAACGGCGCGATCGCCTGTCAATTCTAATTAGGAGGGAAAATCACCGATACGCATAAAATAACCGACAAATAATCAAGTGATCTTCAAAAACGCTTCCCCAAGAAGTGACTGGTCTCTGCAAATATTTATGCCAGACGCGATTGACCTCTGCAAGTGTTCTCACGGGAAGCGAATGATCTTTACAAAATGTTCAGGTGAGATAATGGAATGATCTCTACAAAGTGTTCAGATGAGAGAAAGGAATGATCTCTACAAAGTGTTCCGGTGAGCGCAGGGAATGATCTCTACAAAATGTTCAGGTGAGAGAAGCGAATGATCTCTACAAAATGTTCAGGTGAGAGAAGAGAATGATCTCTACAAAATGTTCAGGTGAGAGAAGAGAATGATCTCTACAAAGTGTTCTGGTGAGAGAAGAGAATGATCTCTACAAAATGTTCAGGTGAAAGAAGGAAATGATCTCTACAAAATATTAAGGTGGGAGAAGGGAATGATCTCTACAAAATGTTCAGGTGAGAGAAGCTAATGATCTCTACAAAATGTTCAGGTGAGAGAAGCGAATGATCTCTACAAAATGTTCAGGTGAGAGAAGAGAATGATCTCTACAAAGTGTTCTGGTAAGAGACGGGAATGATCTCTACAAAATGTTCAGGTGAAAGAAGGAAATGATCACTACAAAATATTAGGGTGAGAGACAGGAATGATCTCTACAAAATGTTCAGGTGAGAAAGGGAAATTATCTCTAAAAAGGGTTCAGGTGAGAGAGGGGAATGATCGTTGCAACATGTTCAGGTGAGAGAAGGAAATGATCTCTACAAAATGTTCAGGTGAGGAAAAGGAATAATCTCTACAAAATGTTAATGTGAGAGAAGGGAATGATCTCTACAAAGTGTTCAGGTGAGAGAAGGGAATGATCTCTACAAAGTGTTCCGTGAGAGAAGGAAATGATCTCTACAAAATGTTTTGGTGGGAGAAGGGAATGATCTCTACAAAATGTTCAGGAGAAAGAAGGGAATGAGCTCTACAAAATGTTTAGGTGAGAGAAGGGAAAGATCTCTACAAAGTTCAGGAGAAGGGAATGATCTCTACAAAATGTCAAGGTGAGAGAAGGGAATGATCTCTACAAAGTGTTAAGGTGAGAGAAGGAAATGATCTCTACAAAAAGTTCAAGAGAGAGAAGGGAATGATCTCTATAAAATGTTCAGGTGAGAGAAGGGAATGATCTCTACAAAATGTTCAGGAGAGAGAAGGGAATGATCTCTACAAAATGTTCAGGTGAGAGAAGGGAATGATCCCTACAAACTGTTCAAGTGAGAGAAGGGAATGATCCATACAAAATGTTAAGGCGAGAGAAGGGAATGATCCCTACAAAATGTTAAGGCGAGAGAAGGGAATGATCTCTACAAAATGTTAAGGTAAGAGAAGAGAATGATCCCTAGAAAATGTTGAGGTGAGACGTAAGTGATCTTGACAAATGCTCACCACAGAAAAGAGTGATCTCCACGAATATTCAATCATGGAGCGATCTCCATCCACGTGAGACCTGGGTGATCTGCATAATGTTCTTGAGAGAAGCGAGTGTTCGTTCTCAAGAAACTATTCTTGCGAGAAGTAACTGATATCTACAAATGCTCACGAAAGAAATACTAATTTACATTTTAATTGCAACCTTTTATAATCTTCAGTTTATATCTCCTGGATTTTCATCTGTTTTCATAGTTGAAGTAACAGAAAAGAGAAATTTTCATTTTAACTTGCTCTTTCGAGTTGTATTTGACGAGTTTCAGCACTTAAAATAGTATAAAAACAAAAACTCCACGTAACGTTTTCTTGACAGATGATCTAGAAGGAGTTGTAAGTTAAAATAATTTCCAACTGAAATTTTCTCGTAGACTTCATATGTTTTTAATCACGTCGGCTGGTCTTTCAAAGGTTTAAGCCACGGAAAAAAAACGCTCAGTTTCTATAATGTCTCTTGGTTTGTCAGAAGTTTTTGCTACAGAAAAACGCGCATTTTCTACAATATTCGTCCGCTTGTCTTCTAGGAGTTCTAACACTGAAATAATTCCGGAATTTTCAAATCATCTTACTAATTTTTGTTATGTCCTCTGATCTGGCAAGGACTTTAACACGAGATCATTCAGATTTTAAGACTACATACTGACAAAAAAATATTTTTCCGCTTTCAAGAATTTTAATGACTCGAAATAAATCCGAAATCACAACTGCTGCTGAGTATGTTACTGCTAGGGGATTTAACAGATGAAATCCACCTGAAAACGAAATTACAAAAGAACACTTTATTTATGCGCGCTGCTGACTCAGTTCTAAAACTGTTTATCAAATGAGCAATAATGACCAACTTAATTAAAAATGGTGTGCAAAACCTATGCGAATCAAGAATTTTAACCAATCAAAAAACACTGCATGCATAATTACTGTAGAATTGATCTTCTACAGTGAATCTTTACGGGACTCAACCGACTACAAGCAACGGCATGGTAATAAAATGAAACCTAACGACAGTTAACCAAACAACTCCGTAATCTCTGTATTTATATGTTCCCTTTCAGTATCAAATTATCAGCTTTACACGTCTGGATGCAAACCTGGCAAAAGGAAAAGCAAAAGAAAATTTCACTCATTGTCAACACAAAACAATAACAAAAAATTACTCAAATCGTTACTGTAACTGACGTCGAAACGGCTTTGGCCATCGACGAGGCAAAGAAAAGATATTTTAAAATGTGCTGCCGTAAAAACCACATTCCTTCTTCGTCTTATCAAAGAATGGTTAACCAAACACCTCTTGCAGTACCTCCATCCGAAACTAAAAAATGTCCTCTTTTGTAAACAAGCAAAGAAAAACATTACCAAATACCAAGCGCTGTTACATTGCCATGAACTCATTCTGTAAATTACTGTATGCCTAAAGCTAACACTCCTTTGCTTACTATTACCTAAAACATTTCTGTTAGCATCATGAAATAAAACATTCCTTCGGTTCAACATCACCAGAAGTCTACACTCCTTGTGATAACATTACCATAAAACCATATTCACCTGTTACCACTTCAAAAAGCAAGTCTATTATCGTTCCCTAAAATTAAAACTACTGATAAAATTACCTTACCTGGGAACACGCCTTGAATTATTCCTCTCTCAGTATACAACAACACTACCTTGTCAACATTACACCAAAAAGAAACAAATACGGAATCATTGTTGGTAATGATTCCCTTGTTGAAACAAACACACAAATTACCCGATAACATTACGCAAATGTCAAACCGAAACGGGTTAAGTTTGTTCTATTATAAATATTTAAATTGATCGTTACAGCTTCTGCTGAGAAACATTTTTCTCAACCCATCCAAATGCTACGCTAGTACTTACATACAGTTATTTTCGCTACTGTCACGACAACATCCATTGCTACTTGGTACATACCTGAAAACAGAAAAGAGATCATTTTTAATGAAAAGTGTTATGCGCTGCTGCAAAATCATATATACTTGAATCACAGCAATCAATGAATGATGATAAAAGTATATTCCTCATATCTAGGCTGGAACCGATAACAAACACATTAACACAAAACCTTTGTGTTGCAGAATCCGGCAACTCAAACCAAATCATCACTGAACTTTACCTTGTTAAGAATGGGTTAACGGATTTTATATAACTTTAAGAATAACATCCGTCATATAAGCTAAATGATGTCCCTGCCGCTTGACAAAAGCAAAAGTAAGCCTACGGGAAAACTAGGTTCCGATATTGTCGCCCTTAATATTAAAACGCACAAAAACCGAATAATCTTTTAGTATCGCATCGTTGACCGACCTGACCTGAATCATAGATCCCTCGTGACGACATCGGGCAGGGACGTGATTTCATTAATCACGGTTAATTGCACAGCCAATAATATCCGTTATTGCGATGGCCGAGGGAAACGCCATTCTTGTGGCGATGTAGTTGGTTACGGTTCACATTGCCTTAATTAGATATCAAACACTGCTGATTCAGCAGGGCCGAGGAGCCTAGGGATAGTGGATGGGGGTTAATTGGTAGGGCCATGGGGTCACCATACGGGGTAGAAGGGGGATACCTGAGGTGGGTTTCTAAGAGGTTTTGGATGGGCACCAGGGTACAGCTCATTTTGATACGGGGTCATGATTAGAACAGGGACCACATCGTGTGTCTGAAAGCACTTCTAAGTAAGATTATTAACAAAATTTGAATCATTCGTTATTAGAATCGTTATCATATTCTACAGTAATTTAATTAAAGGTTTTAAAATTGTAACATAAATATTTATCACAGTACAGGCTGCCTACATGTTTATAAGTGCAAATACTGTACTATTATATTATCATTCGACATTAATTCATTGAACGAACGTAGTGGCCCGCTACAACTGAGATTGGTTTATTGATCGAATAAATAACCTGGCATCAAAAACGCAGCCAGTCGTTTGGCATACACAGGGCGATCAACGGTTACAAAGGTTACTAAAAATATTAACTTCACGAAGGCGATGAACGACGTAATATCAGAATGAAATAGCCGCTGGAGCAAAGATAAGATCGGCAAGATTTGACTGGGCCACCTACATGTGGATTACTATGCGTCACATAAATTAGAGTTAGAAAGGGAATGGGTTAGATTACTGACACAAAGGAATATCAGTAACAGAGGTCACAAATATGGTGACTTTCATAAATCTATTAACTACTAACAATATGATACAGCGGTACTGAGTAGGTTCTTGCATACTAAGGGACATGCTATGGAACGCTATAGCTTGTAATTTTTTTCCAACCAAAACATGACCACGCTAAACAGAAATCTCGTTCCATTTACTTTAATTCATATTTTACTGACCAATGAAGTTTTGACTAAATTGGTTAATAACGCGGAATCCAAGAGGCACAGTAAAGTCAGTTAGTATGCCCAAATTCATAGACGTCAGTACAGCATCGCAAGAATGACATATCAAGAACAGTAAAACACAGATGCCACTCCTCCAGCTTTCCTCCGATCCAAATCGATGCTAATGAAAGGTCAATTCAATGTTTATATGACCTTGGATCACACTGCTCTTGAAAATTAAAAGGTTTCAATGAAGGATGACACAGCTGACGAAGATCCATATGACTGGCCACGAGACCCTTCTCAAGACTGTCTTATGTTAAACATGACCTGGTTTCGCTAAATGTCAAACCTTTACCAAATGTTAATCTTACTGAAATCTTTATAACATTAAAGCACATAGTTGCTTAAATATAAGCAGAATTGGATTTTGCTCCTCTTACTTTACGTTGAGCACAGGCACAAAGTTTTACCAAGGAAAATATATATATTTTTCTTCCTTAAATCATATGTATAGTCTCAACACATGCCTTAGATACAATCTGTTAGCACTTATTTCTCTAGGTTAAACTTGTCTTAAAACATGTTTAGTGTTAAAATGGCTTGAAACTAAAACATCAAACTCTTTCAAGATAAATCGGGAAAGAGAGTCATTTTACAATCTTTTGAAGTCACAAGTTAATCCACAGCGTTTTACAAGAAGGTGCGCGACTGAGGAAAAGCCAATTTCAACCTGTCAAGGCATAAAATGAACATGAAGAGATGAAAAACACATGTTTTCTCTCTCTCTTCTTTCTCTCTCTCTCTCTCTCTCTCTCTCTCTCTCTCTCACACACAAATTTTTCTTTAAAAGAAGTGATCCGAAGGTGTTACTCTTCTAGTTCTCAGCTACTGTTTACACATGATGTTATCGCCTTACCCTTCTGAACAGCATGCGTGTACGCCAACTACAAGTTTACATAATCACACACACACACACACACACACACACAAACACGAACACGCACACATCCAATAACCATGCATACAACCCTCTTATCATTCCATGCGATGAGGGGATAGCAATAATAATAATAACAGCATAATGAATATTGGTTTCAAATACACAGCATTCCACTATCACGGAACGCGTTACAGCCGGAAAAGCTTTTCTCCTCAGTAGATGTGTCTGAGACCGACAAATTTTTTTTCAACTCTAAGTGATAATTGTTTGAATGACATTTGCGATTCAAATGAAAGTCTGATGAAAATTCAATTAATTAGTAATTCCAGGCTTGTCGTCTGAGGAGGAGGAGGAGGAGGAGGAGGAGGAGGAGGAGGAGGAGGAGAGGAGGAGGAGGAGGAGGAGGAGGAGGAGGAGAGAGAGAGAGAGAGAGAGAGAGAGAGAGAGAGAGAGAGAGAGAGAGAGAGAGAGAGAGAGGGGGTTGAAGAAAGCTCCACAGTCCACTGTCTGTTTTATATGATGAAACTTTATTCTCCATGCCTTGCTCAAAAATATTACTTTCATGATCCATGCCTTGCTCAAAATATTACCTTCATGATCCACGCCTTGCTCAGAATATTAACTTCATGATCCATGCCTTGCTCAAAATATTATCTTCATGATCCATGCCTTGCTCAAAATATTACTTTCATGATCCATGCCCTGGGCAAAATATTACCTTCATGATCCATGCCTTGCTCAAAATATTACTTCATGATCCATGCCTTGCTCAAAAATATTACCTTCATGATCCATGCCTTGCTCAGACTATTACCTTCATGATCCATGCCTTGATCAAAATATATTACTTCATGGTCCATGCCTTGCTCAAAATATTACCTTCATGGTCCATGCCTTGCTCAAAATATTACCTTCATGATCCACGCCTTGCTCAAAATATTATCTTCATGATCCATGCCTTGCTCAAAATATTACCTTTTCATGATCTATGCCTTGCTCAAAATATTACCTTCATGATCCATGCCTTGCTCAAAAATATTACCTTCATGATGCATTCCTTACGTGAAATATTATCTTTATGATGTAATTTTATGCAAAAATATTATCTTCATGTTATCTCCATTATAATCTTATCCAAAATATTCTCCTCGTGATGCTTATGCAAAACAAAACTGCACATCCAGTTTAATTACCTACTTAAAAATCTAATCCTTCCACCACACTCGTCACCTTCCTTACTCAAACCCTAGTAAACTAATCTTAGTTAGCCTGACAGATCCAATATTAAAGAGTCCCAGCATCCCAGCCATTCAAAACATCATTTTCCAGTTCCTGCCCATCCACTTTCTAGTGATGAAAACCTTATTATTATTATTATTATTATAATGTGTGCAAACATTCTCATATTTAGAAAATCAAAAAGTTTTAACAACTTTCATATGAGCCTGATCACTTCATGTATAATGAACAAAAAAAGCTCTATCATTTGATCTAAGACATATACATGTAATATAAAATTCTATTATAATTTCCAGGACATTTTAATGAAACAAGAGCTGTCAACTGTCCTAGGGAAACGTATGTGACATGGGAGAGCTGTGTCATGATCCATGGCACATGTGTGAAATAGGATACTAATATATTATCTACTCTACGTATGGAAAGAAAATCTTTACATTATTTAGAAGACACATGTCAAAAAAGGAGAAAACTTCATTTAGCAAAAGCACAGCAAAATATAAATTGTAATTAATATGTTAAATTTTTAAAAATTAGCAGCGTTCGGTTATTAGTAAAGGAAAGGACGTTGAAACTATGCAAAACCATTTCTTCATACGGTCATAAATGCGTCATCAGGGAAGTCGTGGTCATCACTCTGGTGAAAAACACCATTCCTGAAACTATTTTCTAATTGCAATTATTATTGTGATAATTACTGTTTCAACAAAACATAAACGCTACACTGCTAGCTAAATTAATATAGCCCACCAAAATTCCTAATCCTATCGGCGTGTGGCCAACTATAAACTTCGATGAAAATGGATAACGATAAATGACAAACATTTGAAAACCGCTATGAATGAAAACGAAAAAAGCTGAGACTTCATTTAACGGTCTGGTATGATGCATTTACCAATCTAACAAACTGCAGATCATTTCTGATTTAATCGCTCAAAACCCCTGCCGTGGCCTCACGCTACCAGCAGTGCAGAGCAATAATAAAACATTTGATATTAGGTAAACACATTTTTCCAAAGCACGCATTAATTATAACATTCTGTGTTTGCAAACATAATTTTCCATATTTTCAGAAGTTAAAGGTATGTTATTTTTCATCCACTGACGGTTGGAGATCTAAATATGTTGTTTGGACAGGTCCACTTACTTATGATATTAATCCATTCTTATTTATTTTACGATCGTTCAGTACTTCATTGAAAACAATAAGGGCTGCGTTCATGAGATTCAACGACGTCGGGAGACGCTTATAAGCTGAAACTTGCTTTTATGAACTGGTCTCTGATCCCTTTGGATCAAGAACGCGATGAAAAAATAAAAATAAAACACAGGGGAAAATACAGTGTTACTTTTGCCAAAGCACAGGTAGTGATAATGGGATTTTAATCGGATTATATAAAAATCACAAAACTTAAATTCGTTCATTTCAATTGTATGATACTGCATTTTTAAAATAGACCAAGATCGAACTAAAACTGTAAAAAACAAAATAGAACTTCAATCCGTAAAATTTTTTTAATATGAAAATCCCAACAATTACGCTATTTGATACAAAAGTCAGATTCTACCAAGGTAATCTGGATAATAATTCTCAGCGTTACTCATTCAAAATTATACGCATTCGACTCTTGAAGCTTAAGTTGCAAATAATTGCAATCTCTCAACAATTGTTGTTATTTCATGAAACCAAATATAGCACAACTTTTTAGTGTTACCTTCTAAGTATCCATATTGCAATCTTAATCTAAATTACTATCTTAATAGTAACCATACTGTATTCCAATACAAAACTCATAATTTCCTTGTTTTAAAAGGGGCGTCTATGTTATACCGTAAAAATGAAATAACCTGAATCACCGATTCTTTAGTTTATGTGTCCTGGCGTCGCCACGACTATTGTAAAAAAAATTCATTACAATGCAGTTCAAGAAAAAGCATCTTTCCGAACAAACTGGAAGAACCTTTTTTTTTTTCTTTCGAAAGGAAATACTCAAAAAAACAATGGGTGATAATAAAACCAACAGGATGATCTGCAAATGGCATCCCGAAGCGAAACAAAATGAGACAGAAGTTCCGCCCACGCTCCACTCAACCACCCACTCACGCTCCCATCCATCCCCGTGCTCACGAACGCCCACGCTCATCCATCCTACCAAAAAACAACTCAAACAAGGGGCCGTTCCCACAAACACACACACACAAGCACTAACACACGCGGGCACTAACAAACACCCACGCTCACATATAAAATAATGAGCATAGACATTCAACTACCTACCACACACACACACACACACACACACACGTGCACAGGAACCAGGAACCTGCATCGAAATAAACGCTCTAATAATTCACTCATATAGACATCACACACACACACACACACACGAACAAACACCCATAAGAAGGTCAAGACAACATACACCTACACCATCCTGAATCACCCACACACGAAACTTTTGTTGGAGGTCTGTCCTTCTGCCGGCAAGGCACGGGGAATCAATGGGTGATTATTGATCCTGACATATATCCTTCACCCAGCCGGCTTATGAAGTCGAAGGATATTGTGCTCCTCTCCCAGTCGTCGTCTCTGGTCCCTTGCGACGCGAGAGGATCCGTAAATGCTCGGGAAAGATGTCAGAGACTGTATGTGTGTGGAGTGACAGCACTGGCGAGGAAGTTACTGCTGCTGTTATAAGCTGGCCAGAAATAATAATGGTGCAATAATATTCAAATCGAGAGGATCTGATCTTGCTTGTCCTTCCCGTGTAACAGTAGGGGAGACATGACACACCCACACGCCCTGCAAACCGGTTTGTCCGCCCAAGGTGGGGCGGGGTAGGTAGGGAGACACCTACCCTCCTCCTGCAAACCTGTTTGTCCGCCCCGGGTGGAGTGGGGGTAAGGTAGGGTATCGGGAGGCAGGGAGACAGCAGGCCCGGGTTCCAGCGCCGTAGCGCGCGACAACACGCTCGTGGTAATAATAATTATAAAAATAACTTGGGAGCCATTAATAACAAGAATAACTTTAATTGCTGAAGCACCCAAGTCCACATCCATTTCATCTCCTGTTTACTCTTATGGGAAAATCAACACCTGTTTCGACACTTGTAACCCTTGTGTGTAACAATAATAATTACTAAAATTATTAATAAAATTACTAAAATTATTACTAAAATTACTGACCCAAATCCGCTAGCACCCGACGCGAGGGAATACTGACCAATAATTTGAAAGCCTGATCTGCACATATCGACAGCAGGGTTAATCACTAAACGATACAAATATTAACACCATCGACATCTAACTGAAAACCGTGATGATAATTCTTACCGAATTGCACTAAAGACTCTCCGAAGGGGTTTTGCATTGCGAAAATTAACTAAATACCTGAAGGATATTTATGGGAATAAAATTCTCATATAAGTATACAAAAATAAGGGTAATTTTAATCTGCGTGTATTACTGTTAGTGTAATATTTGTAGAATTTTATTATCATTGTCTAACGTACAACCTTAGACGTGGAAGCACAGAAGCTAAGAGCCAGAAGGCTCCAACAAAATAAAGAAAAAATAAGAAAAGTAAAGAATACGCTATAATGAGAGAAATAACAAATAAAAACAACGGATTAAACACCTGAACTACGAAACAACACTCACGTTGATTTCTCAGTTCCAACGATTGAACTACATAACTCTCATGATCATTCAATGAATTGGTTCCACCTGGAATAAACTAAAGGAAAACATTTGGTACTGAACCTCACAAAAGCGAAAAGCAAGAATTAAATACACTGAATGTCTAATAGTAGTCCTGAACAAAACGGAAAAGGCAAGACTGTTAGAAATGCCTGCAGGTCAACTTGTGTTACAGAACCTCAGAAGCGAGAGAGTCGAGAATGTTAAACTTCACTGCATGTCTAATAATACGAGGTGGATCGAACAAGCTTGAGTATTGTTTATCATTATTAGCAGTTGGGGTAAAATAGTAGAAATGGCAGTGGTAGCACCATTACACGAACGACCTATAGACAATAAAGAAATTGGTGAATTCGATCTGAAACAATTTCAGGTCCCACGAAATACAAAATATTGAGTCGTCTCCTCCCCACTTATACTGGCTGCCATCGCTTTTCCCTTACACTTCCTCCCCTCCTCCCTTCCTCTTACTTTCCTTGCCCCTTCCATTACGCTAAACAAATAAACCGTTCCCGTTAAGCTCAATAACAGCAAATCAGGGGCAACAAACAATGGCCTCCTCTCTGTCTTTTGGCATTCAGTTTAGTTTCAGCTGGTTTAATCAATGGCGACCCTCAATTCATGCCCACAACTATTTAGCTTTGCTCGCACGCGTTCGCCATCATAAAGGGAAATAAACTCGAACGGAATCTTTGATGAGAGAGAGAGAGAGAGAGAGAGAGAGAGAGAGAGAGAGAGAGAGAGGAACGCGGGGAGGTTCAAGTTTGATCATCAGGTCTAACCTTGAGCTATTTCTGTTTCTGTCATCCCCACTTACAGAGAGACATTCTCGTCTTTCTCTATTTTACCGTCGATTCTTAGACAGCTTTATTCACCCTCTTTTTTCTCTCTCTCTCCTTAAAAACAGACAATCCTCGTGTTACAAAAGTTAACATCCGGCGTCGAGAACAACAAGGATCACCGACGTCGCCATGCAAAAGTGAATAGCAATAATGACCAAGACCTGAAGAGGATTTATAAGGCTAAACAAGTAAATAATGCGCCGAAGTTCCTTCGGCGCAATCAAGTTTTCTGTACAGCCGCCACAGCGTATAATCAAGGCCACCGAAAATAGATCTATCTTTCGGTAGTCTCGGTATAATGCCCATGAAACTCTCAGCCGGCCGTGGTGGCCTGTGTTGTTACGTTGCCAGATGCGATTATTGCTAACTTTAACCTTAAATAAAAATTAAATAAAACTATTGGGGCAGAGGGCTGCAATTTGGTACGTTTGATGATTGGAGGGTGGATGATCAGCATATCAATTTGAAGCCCTCTAGTCTCAACAGTTTTAAGATCTGAGGAGAAACAGAAAAACGTGCGGACGGACAGACAAAGCCTGCACAATAGTTTTCTTTTGAAAACTACAGAAAACTAAAAGAGAATAACTGCGGCAAGGGTTTCTCCTTTCATGACCTCAGGATGAGATAGACCAAACCAGTAAACCAGGCACAGTGGAAGGCCATCCGTATGAGAACTAGTGAGGAAGAATTAGATACAAGGAAGCAATTGCCTTTTTATTCCTATTCGTCACCGTCCATGCTTGCTTATTTACTCCCTGTTAAATGTTCTACTACTTTTTTTATCTATGTAACGCCAGATAACCTAAAACTAATCAATCAACTCTACTCCTTTCTTCAAAATCCTTCAGCCTCTCCTTATACCTCTGAGTGCATGTCTGCTTAATTTTTTCTTTCAACTGCCAAGCTGTGGAATTTTCTCCTACCTCTGCTTTCCCCGACTCACAACATTCCACCCATCTGAAGGCATTCTTCTGACTTTTTTGTTTTATTCGCGTATGAGCTTCACGTGGGCACCATGAGTTGCCCAACTTCGTATTTCGCTTAAACCCAAAATGCCCAAAATACCTTCACTATCCTTCCTATCCCAGCCCCATCATCCCCGCTTATCCCCCTTTCCCTTTCCCCACCTTTCCCCCAACCTGCCCACACCTCGTATCTCCTCCTCGGCCAACTTTCTTATCTCTTCCTTCCTTAACACAATTCAAACTCGTTAACAAGTTAAGGCCGGTATCAATTATCGCGTAGCAGATGACGTCATTAGGAAAAGGTGATAGGAAAGGGCAAATATATATATATATATTTTTTCCTTTCTCTCAAAAATCAGTTATTGTTGGATCTGATGTGTCAATTTATAGTTTTTTTATTATTATCATTGCTGGTCAATTTACTAACTTTTTTTTTACATCTTTCTTTTCTTTTTATTTAAGCTCAGCAATGAGTGTGCATATAAAAATAATAATGAGTCTAAAAATTTTTGAGTTATTACGGTTGGTTGCACTGGATTAAGATCCTTATTACTAATTACCATTACTGTAACAGCACCTTAAACAATACTATCTACATCGGTAATTGTTTGCATTTATCACAACGTATGACAAGGCTTGATCCTATTATCATATATTACCAATTGCATATATGCGAAGCCAAATATTTATCTTCGGTTAATTCCATACAATCAGGGTCAACATTTCTAAACTCAATTTAGGAATTTTGTGGAGAATGAGGAGGAAGAGAAAGAGACAACTAAAAGGTGGTTTGTTGATTCCAGTACTATTATTGCTGATGTTGAAGTGTTCGTTGTTGCTCATGTTGTGGAAAATAAAGTGACAATGATCTGAATAATTTACGGATGATTAATGTACATCTCGTTGAATTTTTCTGTTCATGTAGTGATGAATGTGTGGATATTATAGTTATTATTCAATATGTACATTTCGACATATAAAATGAATGAATGATTCATGACAGTGAAGTGAGGGAGTACGAGCGGTTGGACAGCAAGACAGAGATTTCCTGAAAATGAATGAGTTCAGGTACAAGATGGTAAGGTGACGCTGAGAGAAAACCCCCACGCTTACACTAAGAAGTAATAGTTAGAGAGGTTGGATAGCAAGATAGACGAAAGGAAGCAAGAGGGAAAGTAAATATAAGGTTAAACACCGAGTGTTGCTAAGGGCCGAAGGAACGCTGCTAACACCATTTAGTAATATCTACAGTGCACCATGTGAGAAGCACCGAAGGCAATAACTACCCTACTGAGTCTCTTACTATTTTAGTTTCCTAAGCAAGCTTCGCCTATGACAATGGAAAATAAATAGCAGGAACAGAAAAGAAAAGTTGGTATAGTAAATACGACTAAGAAAATAAGACAGGAATCAGTAACATTAAAATCACGATAACAATGTCGATTTTCACGTTAAAAACAAATAAATAAGCCTTTCTGATAGCATATTCAAACATAAAAGCTATAAAGAAACGGGCAAACATTACACATTTCTTATATACGGTAAGAATTACTTACTAAAATATTAGAAATAGTATTAATAAAATATAAAGCCTTATATAACAGTACTACAGGCTCAGCAAAAAAAAAAAAAAGCTCTAACAATCCTCGAAAAGCAAAGAGCAGATAAAGGAAAGCGGGAGGACAGTGCACCTACAGTCATAATTTACCGAGGCGTATGGCGACCGGCCACTGGATGGGGGAATAAAAACTGCCATAAACCATAAGCCTGCTGCTGCTGCTGTTGCTGCTGCCAGTAAGAGGAAAGAAAGACATTTTCATACCCAGAATCCTCCCACTCATATTGTGATCAACACTTTTTTTACTGTAGATCCACTGATTCTACTGTCAGAATTTTTTGCTCGCTAATGTTACTGTTAATAATTTTCTATTCCTCCATTCACATCATTATCCATAGCTTTCTATTACCACTAGCTTCGTTATCAGTTTTTATTCTTAATCTATAAAGTAAGGAAAGAATACAGCACTGCCAGAGCAATTTATCCTTTTAAATCTCACCCTCGAGTTACTCCACTTGTTTATGGCTTCACATGACATCCGTCATTTACTCTACTTCGTTTTCTAAAGAAACAGCGTTGAGTAAATTTTGGCTGTTCTTACTTTCTTTGCTGTGCTTTTGGAAATATTAATCATAGTTCTTATATTAATACCATGTCGTGTTTAATGCATTAACACCCTTGAAATTTTGTGGGTGGTTCGGCAGAATAGGTTTCAAGACATTTGACTATTTTCAATATTCCATTTGCAGTTGTTTATTGTTTGCGTGGTACTATTTTGTCAGTGCCTCACAGGTTAAAGAAGCCATTCATGATATAGGAAAGAAAAAATGTTGTTTCTTTAAAATGAAGTACTTTAATGCGTTATAATAATTTCCCTGGTGGCAAAAATTATACTAAATCTCTTTTTTTTCTTTATGAAAATTCGATTTGTACTGAAAATATGTGAAGTCAAATATGTTTTCGATATTAACTTTTAAATCAGTAAAACTTTTTAATCATAACAATGAGACGATTCCACTGCTCTGTCGCATTAACGGCCGACCGCTAAGTTAATTGAATGTATCTAGATTGATTGTGCTTTTTTATAGCCACAACAAGTGGCCCTTCCTTCTGTGCGACCTCCCCCACCCCGCTTCCACTCAGACGTAATGATATTAATGGTAGGAACTGTGTTCGATTGCTGTGCAAGATGAAGACAGGAACGGATGAAGCTTTTGCTATAAAAATATAGGATACCTCTGTTCACTATGCGATTTAAGTGTAAAGTTGTGGATCGCATTTTCCTGCCTGCTCTTGACTTATTAATTTATTTATTTGTGTACCTGTATTTCATAATACCTGCAACTCACTATGATTTCCACTTCCTTAATTAAGGGGCACTGAAGGCTTTCGCATCAAGTTTTAGGCAGGCGTTTTCCTATTAAATCAGCATGAGCCTTTGTTTAATAATAATAATAATAATAATAATAATAATAATAATAATAATAATAATAATAATAATAATAATAATAATAATAATAATAATAATGTGATGAAATAAATTACCAAATGTCCCGAATACATTTATCTGTGAGCTTTCGAGAATCTCTTCAGCCCATTTCAAATGGAAGGACATGTATAAGAGTCACGCTTGTACTTCAACAATTATTATTATTATTATTATTATTATTCTAAAGGATCATGTTCATTTACAATAAGGCAAAATGGCTGGCCACCTACTTGACACAAAAAGCCTTCACAGTACAAAAAGAAAGACCTTAATTAAGTAAGCGGAAATCATAGCAAAATAAAAAAAAGGTACACAAATAAATATATAAGTAAATAAAAAGCGAGACATGAAATTCGATCCACAGCTTCAGACTTAAATCTAAGTGCGTAATTCCTGCGTAAAGTGAACAGAGGCATCCTTTATTTCTATATCAAAGCTTCGACCCCGTTCCTAATCTTCATCTTGCACAGATCGAACACATTTTATACCATTAATACAAGCCCGTCTGAATCCTTTTTCCGGTCTCCTTAGGCTAGCAGCATTCTCCTTTTCCAAATAGGATTGCAGGTTAATGTTAATTATTCCTGGCATCATACTAATTTGGACTGAAATACAAGTCGAGCTGCCTTTTCTGATTCCACTTACATTTTCATTGATTTACCTCCAAGACTCTTCAGTTAGGAAAAAAATTTAAAAGGTACTCTCATAAAATATTTACGAATTTTTCTATAGTATCAGTAACAATATAAGTGCTTTCTGTCTAATCAGAGAGACTATAACCACCAAATAGCAAAAAAAAATGTAATTACAGTCGTCTTTCACCCAAGGAATACCCAAGTTAACAGAAAGAAGTACTGGAAGTACCTGTTCTGGATACTTAAAGCAGCCTCCTCTTTTATACGCAACCGCTGTGTTCCTTTCGTGGGCATCCCTTATTTGGACGTCGGAAGAACCACCAATCATCCGCGCGATTCGCCACGCTATTGTGGCATTCAGAGATCTTGTCGATAGATATGAACAGCATTCGAAGAGCATCTCTATAAAGTCCTTTCATAGAGTCGGAAGTCGTATGACTCAAGACTGATCTTAACCCGAGATGGCATCTGGAAGATGCGAAATGCGACCTACCGCACGACCGTAAGGGACGACTTTCCTCTGAAAAGGTGGGTACGTGCCCTGAGGTCACGGCTTAGGACGCGATTAACGCCTCTATGGGCTGCTCATAAGGGCGACTATGGCTCGACGCAGAGGCGTCCCGCTGGGCAACTCCGCCCACTACGACCGCAAAACAAACGAAAGGTGTTGAAGCGTAAAATTGAACATGGCGTGTTGACGAGGTTAAATGATTGATTGACGACCCGGGCGTACCTGGCGTTCACAGAAAACGGGCGTAACGTGGCCTGTGGAACGTCAAAGAAAAAATGTACATGCCGGGATCTTTTTAAGGGATACAACACTAGGTGCATCACTTTCTTTTGCCTGACAACAAACTCATTATTATTATTATTATTATTATTATTATTATTATTATTATTATTATTATTATTATTATTATTATTAAAATAAAAAATTTAACATGGAAAACGTAATATTTTAGTTATGCAGTTTGGTATAAAGAACTGCCCATCAGTAGTTGAGTCACTACAAAATTCCATACACCAAACATTTAAAGTAATACAACACGGAATAAAAAAAAACACCACAAGATTGCTGGCTATATGATATAAACATAAAAATAATCTTAACAATGAATGAAAAATGAGTAACCTACATGTAACGAGAAAAATAAATATTTACAGCCTATAGGCTACTGTTTTCCTATTTTAGTTTAAAGTCTTGAGACAAAACCATTTGAATCTCAAGCTTTAAAATACTTTCAAAATTTTTAAGTTTATATTAGTATTTACCCTTACCGAAAAACCATGAGATACTTGCGTACGCCAAGATAAATCAGGGTTTTATACATTACAGGTCGTACATACCATGAATATTGTAAACTGGGTAACAAGGGTTATAACTGAAGCTCTTTGTTTAAAAGTCAGGACCCAAGAGAGCTAGGCTTTTATTTGAATATTATTCTATTTGTCTCCTAAGGGAACGACGTTTATGAAGGTTTTCTTGGAACGTAATTGTTAGTTGGTGCCACGTGTTTATTAAAAGCATAATCGTATGCCGAAGTTTTTAATCATCTTTCTTTGACTTTTCTATTTTATTCTTACGAAGAGGAGTGTGGTAAAATTAATAATAAAACCTTCAGAATGAAAAAAAACTACTTGGTTTTTCCTTCTGTTTATTCTATTTTCTTACTGATCATACAAAATCTGTACACACACACAAACATATATATAAACAGTATAAATATTTTATATATATATATATATATATATATATATATATATATATATATATATATATATATATATATATATATATATGTATTATATAAGTATATACACACACACATATATATATATATATATATATATATATATATATATATATATATATATATATATATATATATATAGAGAGAGAGAGAGAGAGAGAGAGAGAGAGAGAGAGAGAGTAGATATGTGTATAAACAGATGTTAAGCCAAAAGATTATTTAATATCGAATTCACTATACCTTACGAATAACTTGCACCTAAAGATAACTATGATTAATAAAGGCTCTCGCCAGTCGACTGTCTATCGTTGTTCTTAAACCAAAGGCCCAGGTTCGAGTCCTGGCCGGAGCAGAGGCACTTTTCAGTTATAATTCCCTTAATGTGTAAGTTGTTTCTAAGGTGTAGTGAATTCGAAATTATGAAATATCCAATGGCTTTATTCTGTGAATATAAAAAGTCATGCAAGTACAAGGAACGAGAATTCATTACAAATAAATATCTACGGTATGTGTATATGTATATATATATTTATGTATATATATATTACATATATACAGTATATATATATATATATATATATATATATATATATATATATATATATATATATACAGTATATATATATATATTATAATTATACACACACACACACACACACACACACACACACACATATATATATATATATATATATATATATATATATATATATATATATATATATATATATATATATATATATATATATATATATAAACTACTTTGATTTCTTTTCACGTTTTGGGAGATGTTTGTCACTACGAAGCCTAAGGTTCAGATGAAGAACCAAATGAAGGAATTCTAAGGCCCGTGTCAGGATTCGAATCCGCGCCAAGAAAGAGCAGAACGAGCTAACGTTAACCACCCGACCATGAAGAATGGTATCACTCTATTCCAGTTCATACATACATATATCTGTCGAATTCTGATACAGCTACTGGAGTTGAGTACGCCCATCTTCATCATGATACAGCTACTAGAAGTTGAGTGATGCACCCATCTTCATCATCATAGCTGGTGTTTAATGGATATTAACAAGGGTTATATCTGTACCATTCTGGAAATAGGCATAACTACAAAAATGAAAATTTTTCAGGAGATTGATTTGAAAGTTTGATCTATTTTGAGAAATCATCTATGATACCTTAGCTTGAATGAAATCCATTGTACTGTTTACAATGTTTTGGCAGTTCTGCAAAGGCATTCGTTATAAAGAAAATCTGACTAATTCCACCAAAATACATGACTTGTGCCCTTTTTCTAAAGCAAAATGATAGCTTTATCATACTTCTTTGTCATATCTTTTATAAATCCCAGTCAGAGTAATTTGTGTATTTATTTGTTGAATTGCATTTTCTTTATAGGTTTTAATCAAATATTTTTTCCTTGAATTTATTGAAAAAATCCTATTTTGAAATTTTTTAAAATTTTTGAAATAATTATTCCTTTTGATAATTTTTTGAAAAATTTAACGAAAAATCACTTTGACAATTTTTAGAAAATTAAATTAAGAAAATAAAGTTTATGACCATTTTTGAAAAATTTAGTAAAAAATTCGCACTTTGGCAATTTATAAAAATTAAATATAAAAAAAAATCACACTATGTCAATTGATGGAAAATTTTGAAAAAATCATACCGGGCCATTTTCTGGAATATAATAAAAAAAATAACACTATGTCAGTTTTTGGAAAATTTTTAGAAAAATCAAACTTTTAGGCAATTTCTGAATAATAATATTATCAACAAAAATTAATAGTCTTCAAAATCCTCTGCAAAATCTGGATGTACCTCATGATTTGAAACACTACTTTTACAAGGTAAGTTTTTGTAAAACTGATGAAATCTGGTGTCAATAAAAGGAAGCAATGACAGCAAATCCTTTTTCTTTTCTTCTGATATGGGTAGGGCCCTGTGTATTCTTTTTCTAGCATCTCATTTAAGACTGGAGGTTGCCCCTTCTAACAAAAAGAGAGCTTTTTAAGGATTGACTTTTCTTTATAGTCTACAGAGTATAGCATTTGCTTTTGATGCTCTTTGTCATAAATGGATCTGACTACTTCATTCCATCGAAATGCTTTTTTGTCTGCATTAATAGAACGCTTGATTAGCGGTCCTTTAAGGAGTTGGAAATCATAAAAATCATTTTGCGTCATTTTCTACAACTTTAAAGGGATTTTCAGCCAACAGTTCTTACAAGTTGGCACCAATCATATGGTACATTTATACGAATCCATTTTTTCTTCATTTTTTCAATAAGAGCGTGGTCAGGAATCACATTCCATGTGTGTGTGATCAGAACAAGAAATTTATGTGTTATCTTAAGAGATCCACGGCACACTCCTCTAAAAGAGTGAAAACATTGATGAGACATGACTGTTCTTATTTGCCTGAGCAGCTATCAGAGTAAAGTATAATTTCTTTAGTATTTTCTGGAGGAAGGAGCTGGATAATAGTTGTATGCAAGAAGCTATCTAGTTAGCTCCCTGCCAGCTGTACACTCATCCCACATGTAGCAAGTTGCTTGATTGGTTGCTAGCTCATGGAATGTTAAATTAAATGTCCATAGGGTCTTTTATAAAAGCAACATTAACGCTAAGAGCTGGTGTCAGAAGGCATTGTTGTAAGTCGAATGTGAATACTCTGAGTTTATCATTATTAGCTTTAGAACTTTCTTTGTCCATTTTTTCTTCGTAGGCTAACTTTCTACATTTTCATGATGCTTTTTCTGACGAGCTAAAACTTCATTTTGCCCTCTTGATCATCTTCATTAAACTGAGATAATTTAAGCTTTAGAACATCATGTAGAGCATGTATCTACTTGAGGCTGCTTAAATTTTTAGCCAGTTGTGTAAAAGACTCTCTTGTATGTTGACAAAGATCTATGATGTGAATCGTGATTGGCTTCTCTGTACAGGTCGTACATTTTTTTCAAGTGTTAAATCACTTCCTAAATACCTCTGTTGAGTTTGTTTCTAGCGTAATGTGACTCATAGCTTGGAAATTGTAGATGTGTTCTTTTATTTTCTCTATTTCTTCTTCAGTAACAGCACAAAGGATTCTTTTGCTTACCTCTTCTATCTTCAATTATCTGGCCTGCGGTTGATTGAATTTTCTTTGTTCGTACCACTCGAATAAGCTTTTTGGTGTTATGTCAAATATTCGCAGAAAGCATTTTTGGCACACTTTGTTCTCGCAATGATTTTCAACAAAATATTCAGGAGAAACTGTCTATTTTTTTTCCTGGAAGGACTCACTTGTTTTTTCCGGGTGGTTTTTGTCTCTTATTTCAATTAAGTTGCTCAAATACTGGATGCTTTAGTATGACAATCCATTGACCAGTAGGTGTCAAACAGGGATTTTTGGTGCTCTGAAATGAGCTGCTTGCATTTATTTCTGCAGTTTTCAATTCTGAAAAATCTTCTCTCTCTCTGACTTTTTATTAGAGGCATTTGTATAAGAATCACCTGCGATTCGTGCAGATTTTATTGCTTTTCTTTGAAGTAGCTTTGACCCTTTAGTTGCACTTGAGCTTGTGGCATTTCATCATCTGTGGGTGGATCGGCATCAACTTTATCTCTGGGTAATCTATAATCAGGATCTAAATCTGAGTCATCAATAGTCTATCTGCAGATTCGAGTAATCGATCATCTTCTGAATTATCTATGTCTTCAACAGCGCTGCAGGAGGGTTTACTTTTCCGAAGTAACCTCATGGAAGCTTCTCGACCATCCTCTGACTCTCTGGGTCTTCCCCACTGCAGGAGTCTACTTTCCTGAAGTAGCCTCTTGATGCTTCTACCATTATTCTTCTGTTCATTTTTATACCAAGCCTAAGAATAAGAAAAAAATATTGAAATTTTGTAAACTTCAAAAAAATGTTAATGAAAAACTCTTGATTTTACTGACACCACTGTATACGGGCTCCGAACCCAGGATGACAAATTACAAGACAGGTACCGTAATCACTGTCACCGCTTTTCTTGCTAGTTTTTAATAAAAATTTGCAAATTTCGTTTTGTGCAAATTTCATTATAATTTGGTAGGTACACCTATTTATACAGTATATAGTACAATCAATTCACAACTAAATGAAAAGCAGAAAGAATTTCAGAGCTGCATAACATGATATAGGTACCTTGATATTATTATTATACGAAGAATCATTAAAACAGCTAATTTTTTATACTCACCCAGTCGAAATTATATTTTTTCCTTGCATTTTGTTAATTTGATGAACAAAAATGTTTCTTCTGCAACTTTTTTTTTGCAAATGCTTATTTTGGAGATATTAAGCACTTAAAATTATTATATACCATATGGTTATTAACTACACCAGGTAGGCTAGGTACTTTTGCAACCAATGAGAGCTCTATGTTTGCAACAAGCAAACACTGCATACTCATTCAATGTTATTAATCACTCAGTTACTAGCTTCAACACACCATAGCCTAGGCGAAGAGGTTTTAATTATAAGTATTAAGTTCCATATTCACAACTCTGAGAGGGGTCCAGGGGGTGAAGGCCCTTTTATTGAGAAATAGGGCTATGCCCCTTGGACAAAACTATAATATCCCTAGAAAGGTTAGGTAAGAGGTTGTAATCACTGCAAACCACGAATGTGCATAGGCCTAGTTATAATACCATTAAATATATTTACACATACCAAATATAAAAGATAAAATTGCAGAGCCTTTAAATTCATAACAATGAATGGGATTTTTATAAGCTGGGTGTCATCTTAATAAGTAATATGATAATATTAATTATATATACTTTACTATAAGAATAGTTGAAAATTAAGAAAAAATTAATACAATTCATAAATTCAACTACCTATAAGGAATAATAACAATTCTCTATAATTATTAGCCGTACCTTATCAGTATGATACAAAATTGTAGTCAAACGACCCTTCCTCGGTGCACTCAACAATAATAATGAATCTTCTGTTTCATTGAAACGAATGCTGCAGCAAGAGCGGTTCAAGTGAATACAAGAATCGACAAGAAGTATGCAAGACTAACACGCGGGCTTAAAGCGAATGACTTATGCCCTTAAAATTTTGTGATGCCACAAGAATTGTATCTTCGTTCGAAATAGGGCATAAGTCGAATTTTGCCTTTCCGTGACGATCGCAAGGCTATCCTTACTTGTGGCTTTAACAATGCTTTATAACTTTGTTAGGAGTTGGTGGCGTTGTGCCCTTTTTCAGACTGATTTAGGATCATTTGGGGCATTTCATTTTTGTACCAACTCCATTTGCCAAAAATTGACTTATGCCCTATTTCCAGAATGGTACAGATATATTGTTAAGGAGAAACGAGAGATCGGGAAGAGGCCCAATGGGAATCTGTACCATGCTCTTTCCAGGGGTTAGTTGTCATGTTCTGATAGAGTCATCCCTTTTGCGAAGTTTAAGAGGGCGAAGGGGGTGACAGGCAAATGACCGTAAAAGTCTTGTCATTTTCTGACTGGCCATTTTTGTATAAAAAAATTGCTGCCAGAAATCTTGCTTGTTGGACACCATGAAGGCGTATATCATAAGGGTTATAGTCCTATGACTAACAGATACGAATCTCGTCAGTTGCAAACATATTCGTTGGATTTACAACAAGGAGGTCTTTATATACCAATGTGTACAGAGATGTCACAGACTGTTTGATATAAACTGGACCAGTGACTGTGTATCCCTAGGTACAATGGATGTGATCTAAAATCTATAATAAAAGTAAAAAGAATACAAAACGTCAGCTCGTAAAGGCAGAGTGGCAAACAAATTCAACCCAAAAATATTTTCTTAAAACTTTTTGTTACTAAGAAAACTCTACGTAACGGATAAAAATGACGTGAGTAAAAATGTATAAGATAATTGTTTCAGCGGCTGGCTATATGACTATCAGAAATGAGATGAGTCATTACATCCTCCCCTTGTCACAGGATAAAGGATGAGGACCTGAATCCTCTTCAAAATTCTCGTGTAATGCGTAAAATTACTACAGGAAAATCCTTTATAAAAACACACATGGACGCTGTGCGAGAGGAGGGCAGAAAGTGTATCGCAATAAATTTTTATATATAAATCATGAGCTGTACAAAGATTTGAGAACACTGTGGCCAGATGAATATTTAGAGACTGGAAGATAAGGAATAATGGATGATGAACACTGAGTAGCACAAATTATTGCTGCTCTCTCTCTCTCTCTCTCTCTCTCTCTCTCTCTGTAAATACGTATTTATGTTAATTTTTTTGCATATGTATGTGTATATGTATATACAGTATATATAGCTAAGGAAAGGACGATAAGTCGAAAGGCCTCGCAGCACTCCATTGTTTCTCTTTCCTTCGTGGATTTTGTCTTTATTTATATATTCATCACGTTCCATATTTTCGTGATTCAGTTATACATACATACATACATACATACATATATATATATATATATATATATATATATATATATATATATATATATATATATATATATATATATATATATATGTACGTAGTTGAATGTATAATCCATTGGCCATAACTTTCTGATGGGCATCAAGATAATAAGAAAACTTTAGAACTGAAACAAAGAAAGAATCGCCTTACAAGGGTCTAGGGCAGGGAAGAGAGAGAGAGAGAGAGAGAGAGAGAGAGAGAGAGAGAGAGAGAGAGAGAGAGAGAGAGAGAGAGAGAGCCTGGGGGCAGAAAACAGACGTCCAAAAAGGAATGAAAGCAATCCAGAAAGATGCCAGACGCGACTCGGGATAAAATGGAATTTATATTTGATGGGGATACACGACCCGGTGAGGTGTAATAATAATAATAATAATAATAATATAATAATAATAATAATAATAAAAGAAACTAATCCATTTCTAAAATTTTTAAAAAACACTCGTGGTCTTGCATCAACAGAAATTAACTACAATGAGAGAGTAGTAAAAACAACAATTAGAAGAGTATTAATGACAGCCATCATCTAAATTATACAGAAATGTGAGATATAACTAATATCTCTCCGACACATTTAAAGCTCATTTAGTGTTTCGAAAGTTCCTTCAGAACAAAAGCAGACGATGGTCCAATTGCAATATCGTAACTGGCTGCAAAAGTTATGGAATTTGAAAAGAAAGAAAATATGAATAATCAACAATGAACAACAAAATGCAGATGATTCATTCGGACTGATGCCACTTCTTTTTTCTGGACGAAGAAGTTTAACAAAGTAGGGTTACTAATTGAATGGTGACCACTCACAAATCCCAACCACACAAGGTTACGTGACACTCGCAGTTGGGAGGGGAGGGAGACGAAGATGAAGAAGAAGGAGAAAAGAAGAGGGTAAGGGGGAATCAGCATGATAAGGAGCTAGGCATCCATACCAACTCCATACTCTGAAATTGTGAGGATAGGAATCTGATGCAAAAATATAAAATCACACAAACAAACACATATAATATCGAACGGAAATATTTACGAGAGAGAGAGAGAGAGAGAGAGAGAGAGAGAGAGAGAGAGAGAGAGAGAGAGAGAGAGAGAGAGAGAGAATGAGCATTTGAAAGACGATCACTGAAACAAAGAACATTTTGAAAAGGATGTTGAGACTTGCTTGCCTTCCCCTTTCATCTCACAGAACGCTGCCCTTTCTTCATTCACCTCTCTCTCTCCTCTCTCTCTCTCTCTCTCTCCTCTCTCTCTCTCTCTCTCTCTCTCTCTCACTATCTTTTTCCCGTCTCTCTCAACATGCCGTTAATCGACATTCCTCCATTCACATTTGCTTTCTCTCGTTCCTCTCAGATTTTCTTGTTTTTTACTCATCTCTCTCTCTCTCTCTCTCTCTCTCTCTCTCAAAATAGCCATTTTCTGGAACATTTTCAGGAACAGCAAGAAAAATGGGTTTGAATGTTCCTGATGCTGCCTGAATGTTTGAGCGTGCGTGCGCGCTGTTGCTGTTGGAGTGTAAGGGCAAGTGGGCGAGATAGGTGGAATAGTTTGGGTGGCGTGGGTGTGGCACATGGGTGGTATTGATTGGTCCGGGCGGCTTGCTACTCGTGACACAGACAGACAAAGAGAGAGAGAGAGAGAGAGAGAGAGAGAGAGAGAGAGAGAGAGAGAGAGAGGGAAAAATTTTTAAGAGAACGAGAGGAAGAAAATGTGAACGGAAGAATGTCGAATGGGAAAGAGATTAGCGTTTATGAGAGAGAGAGAGAGAGAGAGAGAGAGAGAGAGAGAGAGAGAGAGAGAGAGAGAGAGTTGAATTGGAGAAGAGAGAAATGAAACGAGAAGCAAGGTAGGGGAGAAAGAGCAACTTGAGTACAGCAGAAACGAACGAACACGATGAGATAAGAGAGAGGGTAACTTGAGAAAACCAAAGAACAGAGAGAGAGAGAGAGAGAACAGAGAGAGAGAGAGAGAGAGAGAGAGAGAGAGAATGGGAATGGGATGAAAGGGAGAGAGAGAAAACTCATGAAAATAAGTCGTGTGTGGGAAAACCGAGATAGAAGAAGAAAAGTAGTTATGAGAACGAAAAGAGTACAAAGGGAGAGGAAATGAAAAAAGGGAATGGAAAAGGGCGAATAAAATGAAAAAAAGACAAGAAAGAAAACTATTTGGACAGGAATCCATTTTTCTCTCTGCCTGTCCGCCCAGATTGAAATAGTGGAACCTTTCGTCAATATTTAGTCTCTTGTCGAGTGGATCGTCATTCCCTGATCCCTAAAAAACAAAGGACAGATATACGATGACGAGGACATCGACGATGACAGAAACGAAAATGATGTGCGCGACGACGATGGGATGATGACTCGAACGACGTCAAAGTGGTGACGACAATGATGAATCCATAAAAGACAAAAATCTGGAGGAGGATGATGACTCCCCACAACGACGGCGATGTGGACGATGATGACTACCATGATGACTATGTGGTAACGAGCATAATGACTCCCAAAACGACGACAATCTGGAGGAGGACGATGACTCCACAACGACGACAATCTGGAGAGGATGATGACTCCCACAGCGACGACAATCTGGAGGAGGATGATGACTCCCACAACGACGACAATCTGGAGGAGGATGATGACTCCCACAACGACGACAGTGTAGGCGATGATGATGATTCCCACACAGACGACGATGTGGACGAGGAAGATGATTCCCACAACGACAACGATGTGGACGGGGATGATGAGTCCACAACGACGGCGATAATGGGCGAGGATGATGATTCCCACAGCAACGACGATGTGGATGAGGATGGTGATTCCCTACAACGACGACGATGTGGTTGAGAATGATTCCCAAAACGGCGACGATGGACGAGGATGACGACCCATGACGTCGGCGATGTGGACGAGGATGACGATTACCGCTACAACGACGACTACGGATGAGGATGATGAATCCTACAACGACAACGATGTGGACGAGGATGATGATTCCGCATCGACGACGATGGATGAGATGATGATTCCCGCAACGACGACGATGAGGACGAGGGATGATTTCCACATCGACGACGATGTGAACGAGGATGATGATTCCGCAACGACGACGATGGATGAGGATGATGATTTCCATCGACGACGATGTGGACGAGGATGGTGATTCCCCAACGACGACGATGTGAACGAGGATGATTCCACATCGACGACGATGTGGACGAGGATGATTTTCCACATCGACGACGATGTGGACGAGGATGGTGATTCCCGCACGACGGCGATGTGGACGAGGATGATGATTCCCGCAACGACGACGATGAACGAGGATGATGATTCCCACATCGACGACGATGTGAACGAGGAAAGATGATTTCCATCGACGACGATGTGGACGAGGATGATGATCCCGCAACGACAACGATGTGGACGAAGATGATGATTCTCACAATGACGGCGATGTGGACGAGGATGAAGATAACGAGAGAAATGACGAGGACGTAGATGATGATGTAATCTTCAATGGTAACGATCAAGATAATGAAGGAAAACCTTGAGGATGACAATAAATGGTAACTAAATGACCATCACGACGACTAGGATTAATCCTGGAGAACAAAAGGCTATAGGAAAATTGCTGGAAATCTTCATAGCATTTTACCTTGTAATAATAATAATAATAATAATAATAATAATAATAATACACAATAACATTATTATTATTATTATTATTATTATTATTATTATTATTATTATTATTAAACAAGACCACTGAAAAATGGTTGCAAAACTTCAAAGCATTTACATCATACAAACATCTGCGTGTTACAACTTCCTGAAATCATCTGATGATTAGCAGTCAGGTCAATTTCCCAACTGCCTGTATTTACCTAAAGAATAACTTAGGTACCTGGCAATTAGATGACTATCAGGGTCACAATCAAAACTGAACTGGGGACAAGAACCAGGAAACAAAGGCCCCTCTGATTATGGCATCATCTAAAATCCTATTTGAACCTTGATTTCAATTCTTGATCAACAGATGTTGCACAGAAGAAAGAAATAACAATGTTCAGCGATATATTCTCTTTTTTTTTTACGGTGGTACTTAAGGCAGAAACTAAGTATTCTTATTTAGAAAATCTGATTGAAAAGGAACTTAGTGTATTATAAGAATGTCTTGAGACACTCCATTTACTAGAGAAACTGTATCGATTATCAATAGCTAAAATTTAGTGAGCTTCCGCTCATAAGGATAAAAAATTGGAAAAACCGTCAACTTACAGGACCGAAAATAGACAGCCATATTAATCATAATTCTCCCCTTCTTTATGGGTACAAAAATTCATGTCGTTACCTATGATGGCAATTAACGAAAAATAATTTGTTTAATAAAGCTATGCATAACCTTATATCCTCCCTTGTTTTTAAGCTTTGTCTTCATAAAAAAATATCGTATAACAAACTGGTAAAGTAAAATCAACATATAAAAACAAAGAAAGAACACGCAAAAAAGATTACAGCCCTAACACATCAATATGTAAAACTACAAAATGACCAATCTGGCATATTTCCATAAAATCAAATAAAGGATGCCATCCCCGGATAATAGACAATTTCATAACAATTGCGTAGATGATCCCTCTCCATAGGACGCCGAGCATCTGAGCGGAACAGGCATCAGGACGGTGCGTCAGGCCTACTCTGGATCCCGGAACCTACAGTACTATACATACGACGCCTATTATGGTTCCAGAGTTACAGCTGCAGGAACTATATGATGGTAATTTTGAGTGATCAAATCAAATTTGGGTAAATTATTATTATTATTGTGTGTGTGTATTATTATTATTATTATTATTATTATTATTATTATTATTATTGAAAATAATTGTTGGTGAAAAACAGTGTAGAAATTGTATTTCCTTATTAAAAACATGCCAGTTCGAGGATAAATGGAAGGTTTTATTAATATTATTTATTATTATTATTATTATTATTATTATTATTATTATTATTATTATTATTATTATTATTAAAAAACACTATTTCAACCAGCATCGTCTTTAGGGCCTAGAGAAATGATGGGAAAGAAAATTTTAAACGTGGACGAAATAATAATAATGATATAATCACAAATTACTGTTATAAAATAAAGGGGAAAAAGACCCACAAAATGAACTTTTTATTTCTGGGATGATTTCGAAAAGAGTTAGCATACAGGAATAAAAGAAAAAAAACACCGCAGTGTCTTCGAGAACTTCCCCACAACCGCGAGTAGAAACAAACATGAAATAACAAATCAGTCCTAAAAAGCCAGGCCCTTAGATCTGGTCAGAGGTTCAAACGGGGTATCTCCAGAGAAGGATTGCTGAGATCCCAGACTGAAAAGAAGGCCCGGGATTAGCGAAGACCCCGTGGAGGGTATACAACGAGCCGTGGACTAGATCCACTGCTATTAATGGGTCTTTTTCTCCAATTATCAATAGGAACGTGAATGTTCGTCGAGGTTTTGTGTATTACTGAAGATTAACTGGATTGAGGCAAGGTCCAAAGTCTGTACACAAAAGTACAATTAAAGGAACGTCACTGAATCTTGTTTATCATGTCAAACACTGGTAACGTTATTTTAAAGTCTTGGACTGTTTAAATCTGAATCTTCCATAATTAAAAATGTCACTGATAAAAATTAGCATTCAGTTTTATAAAATGTTTTGGTCTGCGAACGGATTATCCCGGATTATCTTTCTCTAGTATCCTTAGACAATTAATCATTAGATGGTTCTTGTTCTATTTGGTTTTCTTTTACCGTCCTTCTAAAACGTGATAATCAAGAAAGCGCTTGGAACTGATCTTCTGCCTGTCATTAATTTCCCGTGGTATTCATTTACACAAATCACGCGCATCTTCCATGCTTTACTGAAGTGCACGCACACACAGTCATATATATATATATATATATATATATATATATATATATATATATATATATATATATATATATATATACATATGTGTGTGTGTATGTGTGTATGTATATTTTATATATAAAAATATATAGTATATATATATATATATATATATATATATATATATATATATAAACTATTAGTAACAGCGAAATCAAAAAAAGTGAAAACAACGAGAAAGTAAACACATGAACATACACTACATTCGACGAAAATGGCTTAAACATTCGCATAAAGTACTCGGATCTGCAAAAAGTTATTCAATGGTAGCTACACTACATGCCGCACCGCGGCAAGTGACTATATACACCTACACCCAAATAAAGCCATTTTGTGTAAAACATGTCAGCACCGTGTTTAAATGCAAACGAAGTACTTGGTATAGCGCGGATCAGAATCCCCGGTAGTAGAATCGATGGCTGTAATTACTTCCAAAGCGCAGCGCTAAAGGACATGAGAGGCATCACGCTCAGTAACTGTGGGGGCTGTCGGGCCTCATAGTGACTCAGTCCAGGGCATCACGTGGCTCTTTCATCACCGAGATGTTGGCGCCCGCCCCCTTCCTCCCAAAAAAAGAAGAAGAAGAAGAAGAAGAAGAAGAAGAAGAAGAGAGAGAGAGAAGAAGAGAGAAGAGGTAGAGAGAGAGAGAGAGAGACAGAGAGAGAGAGAGAGAGAGAAAATTTTTGATTGACCAGCGCCTCGCAATCAGTGGGAATGAAGAGGAACGGAAAACCCGTTTCATGTTGGCGAATTGTATTGCAACGAACCGATTCAAGTTTGGAGATAAAAATCGTGTCGCGTAAAGTATGAAGCATGACATTTCTATACATCACAGTTTGATATTTACGGCTTATTTCTAGAACATATTGACACTTCGTATTTTCTACAAAGCCTTCAGACACTTGCTTCGTATTTCTGTAACAAAAAAAGGACACTTAATGCGTATTTCTATAATACTTATGCGGACATTTAATACGTATTTCTACAATAAAAACGATATTTAAGGGTATTTTTACAACATCATAATGTTTTTTTGGTATGAATGTCACTCCAAGTCTGATTTTTTCATTTCTTTCTTTCTCCTTCCAATAAAGGGGATACGTCTGTATCTTCTGCCGGTCATAACACCGACCGCGGCTTCGTCGTTTCATGAACAGTGTGTGCTACTACACCACAGAGAGAGAGAGAGAGAGAGAGAGAGAGAGAGAGAGAGAGAGAGAGAGAGGAAGAGAGGAGGAATAAAGGCAAAGCTAAAATAGTGTTTTTAGAACATTGAAAGTGATTCATTGCCACACCAAAGAATTCTGTTGCCCAGCTGATATTTTTCCAGGATCTACTTTGTTACGATTCCACCAATAATATGAGCCTCTAATTTGAATGAACTCGATGATACGTCCCATATTTTGTTTTAATCAATAGTTTATTAAATTTATCTCATAAAATGTTGAGAGGCGGATCACGTGTCAAAGAGACAGTGGGCTTGGTTCTAGATGACGAAAACTGGATACTAACTCAGTAATCTAGATCCAAAACCGTTCAATCGTGATAACAAAATTATTTATTTAGGAAATAAATACAACTTTGATCCTAATTTGGGATGACCGTATGGATCATTTATCTTTTATGTAACAGAATCAAAATACAAATCCTTCACTGTCCCATGACTAAGGAGGGTAAGAAAAAGATGGAAAGAAACGATAAAAGACAAAATGTGTATAATCGAATTAACAAGAGAAAATGATCGTGAATCAAGACGATAGCCGAAGCAATAATTTCAAAACTTGATAAAAAAATAAGATAGATAGACAGATAGCAATGAATAAAACATCATGAACAACAATATACAATATACATACAGCATAATTTAATAACCTTGAGATACAACCTAATTTAATACGAACAGAGGAGAGATTACTGGCACTCCGACTGCCAACATATTCCGCTTGTCAAACAGAGAGACGACTCCTCCCAACCCACGAGATTCGGACCGTATAGCTAATGCTAAGTGAAAGAGCCACAACCATAGAATGCCATTGATGTGCAAATAGCTTTACTCCGGGAATAACTACAGCTTCAATAGCCTTTCATCCACCAGAGATTCATGCAAATACCTTTTAGATACGGCTTTGGGACGACGAGATTCGCGCTGGGACGCACCAAGCACGCTGAATTGAATGGCTGGTGCAAAAGCTATATACTAAATTCTGTGGCATAATCTCTAAGGAGAGAGAGAGAGAGAGAGAGAGAATAGAGCGAGAGAGAGAGAGAGAGAGAGAGAGAGAGAGAGAGTTGGAAATTCTACTTTTTCAGGCCATTTACGCTCTCTGTAAATGATGATAGCTGGTCCCTTCCGAGCAGCTTTTCTCTCATCTCCTCCTCATGCTCTCTCTCTCCCTCCCTCTCTCTCTCTCTCTCTCTCTCTCTCTCTAACTTTTTTCATTATATATTACTATCACCGTCTCCCCTATCTGCGCCGCTATGTTTAATTTAAATGGAGACATTTCCATTGCACTTTATTTTTATCTACCTGTCTGTCTCACAAATACCGCCTCTCCCTTTGCTTTCTTATATAACATATTCTCTCTCTCTCATCTCTCTCTCTCTCTCTCTCTCTCTCTCTCTCTCTCTCTCTCTCCACCACATAAGGGACAGCAACAGCAGCGATGTTGCTAACAGAAGCAAGTCTCTCATTCCAGACCCATTCTGGAAATCCAACAGGTGCTGGACTGCGTTTCGTCTTTCCAGTCACACCAAACCTACTTGATGAAATGGTCTGGCGATCGACGTGGTATGACGTTAGTCATGTGACGCAACCCATTTCGTTCTCTTTTTGAAATATATAGTGCAGTTTGATTGGGAAACGAGAGAACAAAAAGAGGAAATGGCTGGTGATTTATGACTCTCTCACCAACTTCCTTCCATAACAGCATGAAGCAATCCCGATGCCCGGCTCTGAAATACGAAACAGTCACGGTGACGCATTGTTTTTACTTTAGATTAAATTGGCCTTATGCAGCCAAGGGACTTTTTATTGAGCAACGGGTATTTACATTGGTAATCATATACAGTTATTTACTGCAGAAAAGAAATTACATCTTCGTTTCCTTAAACATTGATAGGATTTCACAAAACGCGATTTTGAATTTAAACATTAAAGAAAAATAACGTTCGTCAATGTTTTCTCACATTATTTACTTCGTCTCGTATAAAGCTTCTTATTGGAACACTAACGACATTCCCACTGCCCAATTTATAAAGTAACGTTTCCACTGACCTTTGGCTCTACGCGAAAAATGGTGTGTATATCTCGTATGAAGTTATCTTTATCAAAATAATCATGACTTATACACTACATTTGTATTTTTAAGGAATTAACAATAACCTTGACGTATAAAAAATACATTTGTATTTTTAAGAATTAAGCGAAAAGTAAAGCTGGAAACAGTTGCAAACAACTACCTTCCCCACAACACTTCATCTTAGTTACTAAAAGTGACGCGCAGGCAGCAACATTTTGCCAAATATTGCCGCAGCAAGATATCAAATGTCTTACCTAATGAGAACTTCAAACTGAAAACGAAGGTGATGGCCAACTAGGGACCGATATATTTCTTGAAAGTTTGCTCGTCTGCGATTTTCGAGCCCCATTACACATTCGCATTGCATCTTTGAACGCGCCAAGCAATTAACTTTTTGACTTGACTTCATTTAGTTTAAAAGGAACGAATGTTCCAAAGATAAGATTATAAACCATTTGGCCTCTCATGGGACAGTGAATGTCTCTCTCCACGTACTACCGAGCTTTGCAATTTTTGTTTTTATGACACTTTCTTTTTTAAATCCTCTCCAACTAAACATCGGGTGTTCCCTCCCACTTCTGTTTTCCCAGGTCAGGTCTATCTTCTTTTAGGACAGGCCTCAACTCCTTTTCCCATTTTTTTATAAATGTTTTATCCTATCAAGACTGGGACTGACAGGGAATCCTGCCTGGCCCGTATCCTTGTTTTTGTTTTTGTATTTTGCTTTTTAAGAAATTTTGCTAAGCCTACACGAAAACTGGTGTATTTACAAATAAAAAGATATTTATGAGATAATGGTCACATATCCCATAAGTTTATATATATATACACTGCATATATAAAAAAAAATTTTAATCGGCATACGTTTTCAATTCAAGCTAGGTACTGTGAATAGGTGCTTTAAAATCTAACCCTGTCAAGAAACAATTTCACGCTTTCCCTTAAAGTAAAAGAAAATTCTCTCCCCTTCGAGTGGAGTTGATGTACTGATTTTCACTTGTGAAACCATGGAAGAGATCATGGTATGAAGCTTAGTCCTTAAACACTAATGCTTCAAATGAAATAATGAAAAATTTTCGTGTTTATTCATTGAACTCACTATTATTATTATTATTATTATTATTATTATTATTATTATTATTATTATTATTATTATTATTATTATTACTGTAGAAACAAATTCTCACAGTTATGTGTATGTGCACATATCTAAAAGATAAATCTGTACGGACTGAAAAGGGAATCGAACAGTTCCTGAAAGCCTTCTGTAGAGATTTATCTTTAAATATATGCACATATACATTACTGAGGATTTGTTTTTCCATTTCCAGACTCATGCTACTAAGAGTATTTTATTATTATTATTATTATTATTATTATTATTATTATTATTATTATTATTATTATTATTACCAGAGTACCAATACCACAAAATGAATGTAAAATAAGAAAGTGTCGAGACAGCAAGCCCTGACCCCAGGTGGATGGAGCCAGGGTTAATCCTGGATGGGCCCAGCTCCTAAGAATGCTATTTCTGGGCCTCGGGTGGCGCTTCACTTGCGTCACGACGGGAGCAGGTCGAGGATAAGGGGTAGTTGAGTTTCCTCCTATGGAGTCAAATAATTGGTATATTATATACCTTATGGACTTCACATTAACCACAAAATAACAGTAATTTATATGACTGGATACCCGTTATGGTAGGAATATGATTAATCAAACAGGGAATATGATATAATTTTATATGAACGGTGACTGAACGGATGATTAACAAGCGGCTCAAAGAGCGACTCTTGAAAGTTAAGTTAAGTATACCTTAGTTTAACCAGACCACTGAGCTGATTAACAGCTCTCCTAGGGCTGGCCCGAAGGATTAGATTTATTTTACGTGGCTAAGAACCAACTGGTTCCCTAGCAACTGGATCTACAGCTTATTATGGAATCCGAACCACATTATACCGAGAAACGAATTTCTATCACTAGAAATAAATTCCTCTAATTCTTCATTGGCCGGTCGGAGAATCGAACGCAGGGCCAGCAGAGTGCTAGCTGAGAACGTTACCCACCGTCCAATGAAGAACACTGCGACTCTTGAAAAGTAAATAAAATCAATACTAATAAGTTCTGAGATATTTAAATCAAAGGGATAATACACGGTTTATAGAAAGAAACAAGTACATATAAATAAAAATTATAAGAGCTAATTTCAAATACAACTTGCCTATAAACAGTCAATGCAGTTATATAAATACTGTACATTAGAAAAATTTAGATTTAGGTATACTGTTTCCTTTTCATAATTTTTAATCTAAAATGAAATTTTAAAGAAAGTACGATGTCACACAAACAATAGGATAGCTACTCTTGCAATTTCACCTACTTATGCTTTATAAACTTCCTAACCCTTCAGGTTTTTCTCCCACTGATAATTTTGGAAGAGCTTCCCATAAATCTTAATTCTTTAAATCAAATAAGATATAAAAAAACGCAAATTGAAGTCATCAACTTTCCTTTATCTCTGGAATTGTCCCAAAATGACTACATTGATTCTATAAACTGGTGTTGAGGAAATTCATGTTTTACGTAACCACAGAATTATATAACGTAATCCTTGCCGGATAATCTCTTAAGCGGGTAACCTTCACACTCAATTAGATAGAAAAACCAGTCTCCAGAGAATTAATGTATTCTTTTCCTGTGACCCTCAGTCCTTGTCAAGTTATTATTACTTAAGTGTGAAAAAAGAATATATATACATACATATATATATATATATATATATATATATATATATATATATATATATATATATAATGTGTTTGTGTACAGTATATATTACATTATATATATATATATATATATATATATATATATATATATATATATATATATATATATATATATATATATATATATCATGTATATAATTACATCATATATTGAAATATTAACATGCAAGAAAGGAATTCGCAAGTGCTATAGTAAAATGACAAAATACTATTTGTCTTAGATTTACTTTTTCTTTGGTTATCAATTTCAAATTTGTAATATAAAAGTGATAGCTAATACTATATATAAAGTAAATCATAAAAGATCATATAAATCATGTAATTAATAAGCTGCCAATACTTGTTGCAGTGTAATACCAGTTAAAGAGAGAAATTGATTTGTTATGGTCCAAAAGCTTAACTTATAATAACAAATTTTGAATTAACCCTCTGAAATAAGTAGATGCAACGTTGTATTAAATTATCATTTAACCTGACCAGTTTTCTAGTTAATGGATTCAAGTAAGTCTCTGGTAAAGTAGGTTTCCTGCGTGTGATCATGTAAAATGAAAGCTGTAGACATTACATGATTTGCATTAATTTTGCCTTTCGCTTTCGCAGATGTGGTAAAATATTCCGTAGTTACTGATTTTTTTATAACATATACATAATACTAGTCACCATCTGATATCAACCGGAATAACATAGCATCAGTATTCGACATGCGTTAGTAATGTGTTAAAAGCAGTTTCTGTTATATTCCTTGACCTGACATATGAAAACAACGACGCGGCTGTTCTAGTGTTAACATCATGCTCAAACTAAAGTCAATTCTGGTTTGAAAGTGAGGTGACTCTCTCCACCAGGGCGCCTTCATTCACAATCTTTATATAGTGGCCAGAAGCGAGAGGGTTGAACGACGGTATGTGTAAACATGGAATTAATTACCCGTAGGCTATCGGCGTTAAACAAAGAAAAATAAGACTGTACTGATACACACTGCATTTTATTAAATAGAGATTATTCAACAGAAGTGCGAATTCGTTAAAATAATTAAATACTGCCCACTGACTTGCTAATCACGAAAGAATGTTCTAATAACGACGCTCCAAACGCACATAACACCCCTGTAAAATGTTTAATTTACTTTACTACCCTAAACTCAACAAACAAAAGCCCAAGTCCCCCAACTGACCTAACTCTACGGAAATGTAAACGAAAATCAATGGTTTCAACCACTCAGAATTCTACAGCAGCTGCTCTCTCCTCTCGTGCGTCTGTTACTTGGTTCAAGTCCCTGAGTCCACACCAGGCCTACTCATTTTCACATTATATCACGCTTATATTACGCCTTATGGCAGGGTTTGTGATGGCATACGACCAGTTTAGTCTAAACCAAGCAAACTCAAGTACTCTCAAACTAATACTTGGAATGATAACCTCCTGAAGAGTTAACATGACTGAACACTGAAACAAAGTACAAAGTTACGTACAAGGGTCCAGCGCGAGATACAATGAATCATAAAAGAGATCCAGAACCAATAAAGCGGCTGAATGAAAAGCATAGTGACAGAACAAAATTTTTCGGAAAGGATGGCGACTCAACAACAAAGAAAAGATGAATAAGCGTGAGAGATAGCGTCAAGTAAACATATTTCTTACACAATATTTTTTACATATTTGATGTCTGAAAAACTACTGTTAACCACTCTCATTTTTTCTAACGGAGAGTGTTGGTATAAAATGAAAACAACTTTTACAGCAGCCTTCTTATGCACGCGTTTAAAGTTTTCTTGTCTCGAATAAATTTGAATAACTTGTAAGGCAGACCGCTACTTGAGTGTAAATGTCACAAAACTCCTCCTAAATATGATTATAGAATAGGACAGAATGTAGAGTTTGGGCCAAAGGCCAAGCGCTGGAACCTATGAGGTCATTCAGCGCGGAACGGATATGTGAAAGTAGAAAGGTCTGAGAAGGCATAACGAGGAAAACCTCCCACAGATTGCACTATGAAACAATAGCTAAGAGGGTGGATAGCAAGATGAAAGAAGAGAATATGAATGGAGGTACAGTAAAAGGAATGAAAGGGGTTGCAGCTAGGGGGCAAGGGACGCTGCACTAGGCCTTTACAGTTCCTCGTTGGACGGTGCGGTATAGTTCTCAGGTAGCACTTTGCTGGGCCCGCGTTCGAGTTCCGACCGGCCAATGAAGAATTAAAGGAATTTATTTCTGGTAGAAATTCACTTCTCGTATAATGTGATTCGGATTCCAAAATAAGCTGTAGGTCCCGCTCCCAGGTAACCAATTGGCTCTTAGCCCGGTCTAATCTTTCGGGCCAGCCCTAGGAGAGCTGTTAATTAGCTCAGTGGTCTGGTTAAACTAAGGTATACTAACAACTACCCCCTATGGGATAAATATGATTATACACACATATGTATATGCAGTTAAACTCCACATGACAAGAATGCCAGCCATTCCTCTTGAACACGACATAACAGAGCTGTCAAAAACCTTAGAAGGTTAAACGTCATACTTTAAATACTGCTGAGTAAAAACAGGTATGGTATTGGGCTCTGTACGTGCCTTTAGCGATATGATTTAGCAGGGTCAAATATGCACAAACGCACACAAAGCAAACAAACAAGAGAAATCTGAAAGGCACTTTCTCCTTCTTGCGAGAATCGAAGGTCAAAAAATAACCTGGGCGAAAAATGGGTCATAAATGAGGTGTTTTCATACTCTTACGGTTTTATGAATTATTCAGATTTTGCAATCATTCCGAGGAAGGTCGTGAAAGACACAGAAGACACGGGATAATAGGAACATTTACGTGTGTGTGTGTTTGTGTGTGTCAGAGAGAGAGAGAGAGAGAGAGAGAGGAGGGCAATCTTAATCATATAAAAGAAAAACCGCCCTTCTGGGAGATAGGAAGTAAGCCTAAATCTGTCATAAAAACGCAGAGCTGAAAAGGCGAGTTTCAAAAAATACAAGGAAATTCCCGGAAGAAATTTTGGAGCTTCCAGAAGATGATCATAATTTCGTTCTTTGCTTTTCTTCGATATGTGACTCTACTACTGACCCTTTTTATATATTAAAAACACTAAAAAAAATATGTATATATACACAGCATCATTATCATTTTTGTGAGCACTAGGAGTGTGAGACTTACTTCATATGTCAGCAAGTCTCTAGGGATGATTGCCAGCCCCACGCCCACTTTCTTGTCCCCACACCCATGGACGTCTTTGTCCTTATGAGGTTTACCTCCAAAATTGTGAAATCTTCCATTTCAAGAGTATTTTTGGGAAGATACTGGTAGCCAGATGCCTTTCTCCACACAAGCTGCTAAGTGTCACATTCTACTAATTACCAAGTACACATTTTACTGCTCACTTTCGTCCGGAATTCCAGACCTGTCCTATTAGGACCACAATTCGGTCAGAAAAATCAGCAATGGTCTCGCTCTCAAAGGCAGTTCAAGAAGAATAAGATCAATATAAAACCAGACAAAAACACTTACCTGAAAGATCTGCTCCTTTCGGCAAACATAATCCCTGCTCATGTTTCGGCCTAATTAGTTCGATAAAGGTCGGTCGGTCGTGCCTCAGTGACCTACCACGAAAACCTTGCCCGAATAAGAGAACATGGTCCCAGCAGGGGATAGAAATTGAATATTGTGCTCAACATTTCAGTTGACTATATTACCTATCGAAAATAAAAGAAATGCTTTCCCGCAACTGTGTCTTTTGTTTCTTCACTCTCATCTTTCCATTAAAAGCTATGCAAATTTACCCTGAAGCTCTGTCATTTTTAGTCTAGTTTTCAGCTAACATTGATGAAAACAAACTGACCTACCTCAAGAATATCTACAAGCTGCAACGATTTCCTGTCGACAGAGCGCAGCTTTAAGTTCACAATTGTACAAAGAGGGATAATATAACATGCGACACATGCACAGAAAATCAGTTTAAAGATTTCGTTACTTAATGACACTTTTCATTTTGTTGGCTGATGAATGTGTGATTTATGATTGATGTCACAACAACATGGCACCTATTTATAATGCATGGCCAAATTACGACACTGCAGTAAATTCAATTGTCCTCTAACATTTCATATCAATGTATCATTTATTTAGTAGTACCGCATCACACGGTTCATTGTGTCTCTTTCGTACAACCTTCCTCCTTCAAAAGGCAAGTAAATCGCTTTCTTAAGTGTTAAACCACGCTCTTGCCCATACCCATTTTCTTTCTTTGGGGGGGATGGATCGAAGGGGGCCTGGGCTAGATAAAGCACTGGGCTGCAAAGTATGTCCATCTGCGTCTTAAGGAAAAATACTCGAAGGTTTTCTCGCTAATGTTACTAACCTTCCCGACAGCTTCTGCCACACTACTCTTATGAAGACCCACCTTCACAAGATGCTCTTCTTAATTTTGGTAATTCAGTAAATGAGGGGTTCTGCGCTTCTGCCTTCATCTTCAAGTCGTATTGTCTTTCACCAATTTAAAGCTCTGTCAGGGTGTGGAAGAGGAACTACTCCGGTTCAAAACTACTTCTTTTTCAAGTAATATAAGCCCGACAAACCAATGGGGAGCGTTTTCATTTATCTGCTTAAACATAAAACATGTTTTTCCATAACATCATATATTTAATTGGACTGTATAGTACTGGTATACGTGGTTCCAGCTTTTTCATCTATAAAGAAATTTTTTTTTTTCCAAAAGAGTGAAAATGAAAAACGAATAACTGTAAACAGTTTATTCCCACTAAACGACAAAATTTCCGTTATCCATCTCACCAGAATCGAAGGAAAAACGGTTGGTTACAAACACAATGTTAATTCAAGGGATATGTTAACGGCTTATATAATAAATATGAAACATTATGACTGCGTTTTAAACAATCAGTTTCTGATATTTGCTACCGTTAACTTCAGAGTGAACGTAATTGGTGGAAAAACCTAACTCATGAAACAGACAAACTAAAGTTTATGGGTAAAGTTTCTTAGAAAAAATTGTATAACGTTTCAACGAACTTATGCAAATGCAGTGCTTGTAATTACTGGGGAGAGAGAGAGAGAGTTACAAAATTGGTTTCATGGCTCAGCGCATCTTACCCATAATTAGGAGAATGAATATTTTTAGTAAAAACTGTAATTACCATATCAGTGTCATTCACAAAATTGGCAGAAAAATTACGCTATGCAGGCTAAATAAAAAACTAACGTCATGAAAAAAAAACGAGAGAGAGAGAGAGAGAGAAATATATCAAGCAATTTAAGAGGCAACTTCTGCCACATTTCCCCCCACTAAAGACGGAACATATCGAGTGAACGCCTCCTTTAAAGTGACAGCACAAACACTCTATTATATATTTTACGACGATAGAGGAAATATTAACTGAATTATGACTGCGCTTTGAACACTGTTCGAAAAAATTAATCTTTTATTTTCGTAATCTACACTGCCAGTGCCACTCGGTTCCCAAGGTCGGTGCCTTGTTTCAGTAATGGTCTCGAGATAATGTTTCAGCAGCACTGAACGTATCCTGGTAGTCACCCAACCAATTTATTGATCCTAACATATTTTCCTTGAAACTCCGCCATTAGATATTCCTTTCCGACAGCACATCATTAAACGACTCATTAGCCATACAAAATGATCAACAAACAAAAAATAACGCAGTGATTAAAACAAAATATAAATAGATAAAGGCATGAGCCAGGGGTCCCCTTCTTCAATCACCCACCCCCACCCACATACCCTCCAAGTCCTGTTCCATTATGAAATGGCATTTTCTTCTCACTCCTATTTCAAAACGCATTAGGAAGGTTAAGATATCATATCGAGTTAATAAAACGAAAGCTTACTCAAATGACACGCAAGTTCGGCATAATGATCACATCCAGTCATTAATGGATTTTTGTAAACACCTCATTATCAGCAAATGAAACATTATTTCATGGCGAATACTACGTCCATTTTTGTTTCATTAGCGATAATGAAGTTTTCAGCATTATTAATGAACGTGACGGTATATTCTAAAAAGGTCAAATGGATATTCACAATGTTCTGCACAGTACAATGGAACTGAGAAATTCTTGATTTGTAGAATAAATAATTAAATCCCACTTTCAACATAAAAGAAAATCCCTCACCACAGACGATAATCAAATACCGAGACTGTATCATATTAATGCTAACTCTCAGTTCTACACCATATTTATACAAGGCAAAAATGATCCTTCACCAAAAACCTAGTGAATGAATCTATGAAAAAAATGTGACCTCCTTTCATAAATGTACTTATGTGAGTATCTACAGCACTCTTTGTGTCACCAGAGCCACCTTATGTGTCATATATAGATGCTCACTGGTAACCATAACATATTCTGAAACGATTAACTAAAAGCCATATCAGTAATCGTGGTATTCAGAAACACTGGTTGCAAGTGTCTCGTGTTTTAGTTTTCCATTTTACTGTATATCTAGGAAGCGTATTTGTTTCAGCTGACAATTAACGACATTCCAATTTATTATACATTTATTCACAGCTGTATTCTCGTTTTATTTTTTGCTCGGTTTTCATATTCTTCCCACAAATGAAAACTGTTTTTAATGTGGGAGGATTTCTAATAAGTAGATGACTTTTGACTTTAATTACTTCGTTGATGGCACCATAGTAATAACAAGATTCAACTCAACTACTCGAGTATTTTACCATTATAATTATGGTTATCTTATTCAGTGTACGATAAACATCTGGTATAATGTTCTCATAACAGTTTCTTGCTTTAAATATCAGCTACAAGACAATATCAAAGGTTCATCCATGGTAATTCCTTTATACCTCCGTGGTTTATAGTTCAGGTCATTTAAAGGCATGCTAATTACGTACACACCTCCATTAAAATTTGATTTCTCTGTGGAAAAGACACAAGCGAAAACATACCGGAAAGACAAATATAGTTAACTAAAGTGAAAACAGCCCAGCGGTCTCGACACCGTCATTAAGTTGCAGGCCGCACTGAATTCGTTTAACCATCTAAAAGCCTATGACTGAAATATATGCATACACTCAAATACTCTCCAAATACACAAACTTGTGGACGATAACTCTGAGAAATAATAGAGCCTTACTGAATTTGATGTTAAGAGAAGAAAAGGTGCATCTGGACATTTCTCCTATCAGTTACTACCATAAACTTGGAAAAATTTGAACTGTAGAAAAAATTTTGGAACTGTATCGTGACTACCAGTTTCATCAACATATATGAAGAAACAAAAAACTTTTGAGAGGGCATACTGAGAGGAAGAAAACCGAGCGCCAGTGCTAATACAGATAATTCAGTTTATATCTTTAGTCAAAATAGTAGCAACAAAAAATCTCTCCTAAAATAAACCGTTCAACGCAAATTCTGAAAGAAAAATCGCTTTTATAAGCATCCCGATCTCAATGTATCAGAATATCTCAATTAAACCATGAAAACAAAAAGAATAATTTACTAGGCAACAACGAACCGGAATCCCACTCACTTCGTATTTTCATGAAGCGATTAATAAAAATCCATCTAAAGTCATTTAACATTATCATTCACTAATCACTGCGACAACTCAATTTCCAATGATCGCTTTTTTTTCTTTTACGCATCACCACCAAGAAAATCCTAAATAAAATAAAAAGTAGACCACTCACAAAAATAGAGGACGGTCTTGACGTTCAGGGAAATGGAAAATTAATCCAAAGGCCTTAGGTAAGGAAGGTAAAATGGGAGGAGTCTAGATGCTGCAGATAGCCTAAATTCTGGAGGTTGTTCTTCTCTCTCCGTCGTGATGGATATATTATCCTGATATATTTCTACGGATAGAATGTCTCCTACAGAGAGAGAGAGAGAGAGAGAGAGAGAGAGAGAGAGAGAGAGAGAAGCCTACTCAATTTTCCCTGTAGGCGACTCTCAGAGATTTATCTACTGAAAATGTGGATGAAATTAGCTGCAATTACAGTATTGGCAGCCTATATAAGACAAACGTTTGTCACGCTAACGAGTTTTAATTTGAAAGATTTTAGACACAGAAAAATTCATGAATTTGACAAAAGCTGTCTGAAAAACTTATAAATGCACATCAATAAAAAATGTTACGCAGAATAGGACACAAATATAGAGCAAACAGTCATTTTGTACAGGGACCACGCTATAACAACACATCTGTAACTACCGTATATATGCCAATAAGAAACGATATCTATAATCTACACTACTTAAAGGTCACTGGGAATTTTTTTTTCAAGTTATTTGCTGCTACGAATAAAGTAGTTATTGGCAATAACACCAATAACGACATTAACTCTGTAAATAAAAAATCACGACGAATATAACTCACACCACTTAAATAATCTCGAAGTCTGAAAATGAAAGTCAAAGTTTAGAGCAATTCGAGGTCAGGTCAAGTTAGTTAATCTTGGCAGTATATTAATCTTCAGAGAGACATTGCTGGAAGTTCATTACCTTGATAAGAGCGGTGGGCAGGAAGTTTTACGAACTGTTATGCAGTTCGTAATCTCTCGAACTTCAGTTACCTGGCTGAAATCCTACTTTAATTTCATTTCCAGTCTTCCCACAGAGAGAGAGAGAGAGAGAGAGAGAGAGAGAGAGAGAGAGAGAGAGAGAGAGAAAGTGACGAATGGTCTCACCCCTGAGGTTTGAGATTATCCTGGGTATTAAATAAAAATATGGTAATAATATTATATTTTAACAGACCTTTCACATTTCTCTCTCTCTCTCTCTCTCTCTCTCTCTCTCTCTCTCTCTCTTTCTCCTCCGACTCTACTCTAACACTACAAGTCATTGACCAAAAGTACCCAATTCACCAAGAAATACCTTTCGTTAGTGAATTGAAAAGAGAGAGAGAGAGGGAGAGAGAGAGAGAGAGGAGAGAAAATCTGCATAATATCGAGACTAATAACTCTTAAATATAAATGAATCTACCCATAAAAATAACAAGGCAAACATATAAACACTATGAATCTAAACGTTTATATCCGACGATCTACATCAATATAAAACTTTACATGACCGGCAGACATTCAATCGGCGAGGGAGACAAACTTTTAAAGACTGCAATAGGGTTTGACGGGCCTTTAAAATCCTGCAGGGTTGATACAAACAATGTAAACAATTTCTATTGGTAGACAGATCTGAAACTGTCAGGGTCACATGCACACATGCAAGCAATATGTATGTATGTATATATATACATATATACGTATATATATTTATTTATATTATATGTATATATAATTATATTATATATCATATATAACATATTAAATTATAAGTATATGTATATATATATATATATATATATATATATATATATATATATATATATTATATATATACATATACACAAACACTCACACACACACACACACACACATATATGTATACCGTATATACATATCATGATGGTGAAGGTCTGTAATTTCAAAAAATCCTAAAGCTATGCATCCAATTTCTCTGAAATACTAGTCTGTAAGAACACAAAAAGTAAACAGTCAGTGTTATCACGATATTCTTTAATACCATAATGCACTCGAGCTGTATCCCAACATTCACTTTATGATATAATGTGGGGAATAGCCTGCAGAGTTTTGTGATCTTTAATCTCATGACAATAATGGAATGATTTTGTTAAACTATCTTTGCAGTCAACAGAAACTGGAAATAAGTACATTATTCAAAATATAATTTCATCATATACAGTATATATATAAGTATATATATAGTGTGTGTATATATAATGTATATATATAAGTGTGTGTATTATTATTATTATTATTATTATTATTATTATTATTATTATTATTCAGACCATGAACCCTATTCGTATAGAAGAAGCCCACAGAAAGAGATCAGTTATCAGAAAAAGAAAAAATATATTACCAAATCAATAAATAAACAGATGAAAATGTAAGTAAATTATTAAAATACAACGGTATGAAGAATAAGGACCTCTGAAACTTAGAAGTTCGACAGCGAGGCACATTTGCTGCATATTGGTGCTGCTGACCAGGATCAATTCAGAATGTGAAAGATCTCCGTTAAATACAGCTTATGAAAAAAAATTGACAAACAAAGAGACAAACCCGTCGATGGCCCAAAGTCATAACTGGTATTGTTGGAAGCCAGAAACCTACCAATTACTTAAACCTCTCTATCTAAAGACATAATCTGGCAGAAGCTAAACAGCCACACAGAGAACAGTATTCCAGTGAAGGTAGGACAAATAACCTACAACAGGTTGCACAGATTTTATCACTTATAAATAAATGAGGCTTTACGTACCCTCCATAATCTTTCGTGTAGTATTTGCTGATACTTTCAGCAGATGTTTCTCAAAAAGTATGATGTGAGTCAAAACAAAAGTGACACCTAGAATAGTTAAAACTTCAGACTCATTCACAGAGTCCCATCCACCTGAGGACAGGTGGGAACTGCACAAAATATGCTAATCAGCAGTGTTTTCGTTTTACTGGAGTTCAGCCTCATACCCACACTGACTACACCATTCACTAATTCGCTCCATGTCAGGATTGAGGGCTAATGGCAGCTTCATTTGCCACAAGTGTTGCATCATTGGCATTCTGAACAATTTTGTTTTCCAGGCCAACTAAAAATAAGTGGACCAAGAACACTACGCTGTGAACTCAGACACAATAAGGCTTGGTTTACTAAAGATCACATCAACAACAACTTGCTGCTGCCTACCTGTCAGGAAATCTTAAAGTAATCCTAAAACGTATCCCCCACCTCCAAGACCCTTAAGTTTATAAATACGTGCATGGTTTACAAAATCGAAGGCAACATTAAAATCCATTTGAATTACTCTCTACTCTCAAACCCTTCTCAAGGTTCTCTTGTACCCAAGTGGCATGTCAATCTTAAAGAGCATTGCAGGTACGTAACTACTTCCTTTATGCACACTGACTGTCAACTAACAATATCAGATCACATACTTATATAGTGGCTTAAAAATAATTCTTTCTGCATCTGTGGAAAGCACAGAGAGAATAGAAACTGGAAACTGTAGTTACCAGAGAATCTACTAATCTTGGGAGACAACAAAATACAGACATTTAACAAAAGAAGAAAACCATCAGGGTCTCTCGCCTCAATATCGAAATTATCAAGAATTTTCAACATTCCTAGAGAGAAATGCAAATTTTGAAAGAGTAACTTCAGGATGATAATTATCAGGCACTGAAATATCCTAAGCTGATTGCTTAGTTTTAAAAGCTCGATGAAACAGTTCAGCCTTTTCCTCAGGGCCAGTAGCAATATACCATCTGTTATTAGTAATAGAATGGAAGACAAGCCTGACATAATGATAGATGATGCTAATTTCGTCCACCATAGATGAGACTGATAATTTCTTCCAAGTTTCCCTTTTAAAGGAATTATTTTAATTTCTCTCAGTTATATGGTAAATTTATTTGCAGCACAGCGAGACTCAACAAAAATGGTGTGGTTTTCATGTAGACGGTTTCATCTCCACGTGTTGAATTTGGTCTGTTTGTCATGGTAAGCTCGTCTTCATGTATGTAAAAGCTTGGCTGGTCATTTGTCTGAATTTTGATGACCTTTCTAGAAAACATACCTTACTAAAAATGCTATCAATCCCACTTGACTCTAGATTTCAGCCAGACCGTTTTTCCAGTGGTGGCATTAGGAATATACTAATTGACAGGTACGTCCATCTAAATGGCAGAATGGTCAGAAGTTCTTATATAAGTGCAGACCTCGGACGTGTGAATATGAGGTCTAATCTATTACCAGAAATATGCGTGGAGTTCCTCAATTACCCCGGACGTGTGGTTCGGGACCTTCCCTGAAAAAAAGCGGGACGCAATATCTTAAAAACTAACCATAGAATCTGCCGAAAATAATCTCAATATGTTTACCACGCCCAAAAATACAGCAGCACGGTCTATCATGGAGTGTTTTAATATAAGCCGCCGGGATTACCGCAAAACAAACAAAAGACTGAGCGCGCGCCCGTTCTCACTCATCTGGCCGAACCATAATACAGTTGGGGAATACTGCGGACAAAATCGATCCACAGAACTCAAGAGCAGGCCAGCCATGTTGATCTGTGGAATTGAATTAAGCTTCACTCACTGTGCTTTGCATTGCAGTCTCCACAAATAACGAATGAAGCTTCTGAGTCCTGTGACTGAGCCATTCTAATTCTCTCCAAGAGGCAGTCATATATAGAATCATCAATATTTTGACTGTAAAACCAAGCAATACGAAAATATAATAAACTTACTTAAAATATTAAAAACAAGAACTTAGACAACTACCTCCCAGCCATTTGTGTTTGCGACGTATAAAGCCAGGGCCATCAAACCTGGGAATTGAGAACTCGACCTTTGACTTGTTCCCTCTTACAGTGTGTCAGATAAAAACATCAAATCGTACTTATGGGCACGACTCTGGAGATCAAGAAAATTTGACTATAAGCCTCGGAACATATGAATAAAGTACTGTGCAAATTTTCTTACAGTAATGAGAGCCCATGGTTCAACTCAATGTCTCCTGAAGAATTAAAAAAAAAAAATTAAGAAGCAAGACTAATATCTAGACTCATAACAACAGCAACATAGTAAAAATCAACAGTAAACAAACAAACAAAAATCAACAACAATATTTACGTTATTTATAATAACTTCATTCCAAGTACGAATTAAGCTGGCCATGTCATTAAAAAACATGCCGGAAGCAACTGGTCGACAAGGTAGAGCCAGGACACCTTGTTAACCAAATAAGAACCCCTTGACAGGTTTGCCACAACAACAGGGGGGAAGACAGTCAGGATGGATTTAGAAATTATAAAAAGCTTAGAAGGAAAAGATCAGATGAAGAAGAGAGCGCTTTCCTGGTAATCCACTAAGAATCTTTTGCGTTATCAGCCTGTCCTACACACTTTTTGAAGAATCATGAAAGTGAGCAAAAAAAGAGGAAAAATGCATGACTGTTACCTCAAGCAAGGAAAACTCAAACCCAAGACCATGGAAGGCCACGGTACAATGGCTATGGAACGTCCAAGGTTGCAGAAAAGGCTTGTATTCAGAGTAACTTTCTCTTAAAGAGTTGCCTACCAAGGCTAAAGGGTCCTTCAACCCGCTGGTTTGATTTCGGTGGCCTTCTGCTAGAAAGACGATAAGTCGGAACGAAGATTTGGCTGCCCATACAATATCTATTACACAGATTTGACGTTTTTCAATACATGGACCTGCAGATTTTGCTCAAAATTATGGTAGAAGTTCGTTTTCGAAATTTCATTTATATTCATAATATGAATAAATCTTCATACTCAGAGTGCATAAATAACACTAACCTTTATTTTTTGGGTCATGGAAAACTGAAACTGAAACATCGAAAACTTTACATTTTTTCCGTTTGCGGACCCATGATTTTTTTGCTCAAAATTGTCTTAAAATCTAATTTCCCCCTAATTTCTTTTAAATTCATTCTGTTGTTAAATCTTCAACCTATGGAAAATTAATCTGTTGGTAAAAGCCACTTGGAAAATTAATTATCTGCTACTACCAAAGCCATGTGAAAACGAAATACCCGACAGTTCAAGCTGTGGAAAATGAATTATCCAGTAGTACATTCACATGAAAATGAATTATCTAGTAGTACAATTCATTTGGAAAATGAATTGTCCGCCACTGCTGACCATGTGGAAAAACTGAATTATATGCCAGTACGACTATATAAAATGAATCGTCCGCTACCTCAGCCCATGAAAAACTAGAATTATCCACTTATAAATACAAAATCTTTTCGAAAATGAATTATCCGCCAGTACAGCCCATATGGAAAATGAATCGTCAACTAGTACAACCAATACGAAAACGAATTTACCAAGCCAAAACTGAAATAATGGCTAACAGCTGACCGAGGATACGACTTTGTGGATGCAAATAAATAATCGTGGTTTTCTTAAAAAATAATTAAGGGAAACACTTGAAATTAAATGAAAATAAGACTGAATGTTTGACTGTAAGAGAAAAAGAGGCGATCTTATGAGACCGGGGACGTTTTCTGAGCCTAAACGTCTGAGATAATATTAATGTGTCAAATTCGTTACAAAATTTGGGAACAATATTTTTTAAGAGCATTTACAGAATAAACTAACGTGCGGGTCCATTTTGAGGTGCAACCAAACAGATTCGTCTGCAACGGAATGAGCCGAGAATAAAACAACCGTAAAATAACTAAGAAATAAATAAGAAAATAAGCAAATTATATTCAACACTTTACATTGATGCGACTTCACTTAAAATGACAAACAATAATAATTGCTTCTGTAATTTGAAAATAAAATACACACGCGTGTTTAGAGTGACCATTGGTGCGTTTCAGAGGAAACTGAAAATTTAAAGAATGTTAACGAAATTGGCAGAGAAGAGCTTGTGAAAAGATTCACTACAGAATTATTTATTGATTCACAAATCTTATTATCTGCAAATGATTTTGCCCGCTCGACTGAGACGTTTACTTTGTCTCATTAGTGTTAATGAAGTTCACTGAAAAATACTGATAAAGATATGGCTCCCTGTGGGTCAATATACTTATGTGAGAATTAGAATGAAGTGGATTCAGTGATTTTATGTACAACACACACACACATATATTCACAGAGACCTCAATAATACGTAAAGGTTCAAACGAGGATTCTTTATTTCCAATCTTTCAGAGGCGCCTCTGCCACCATCCCCCTCTGTGAAAAGTGATATAACTTTATAAGCAGTGATTTTGTGTTGTTTGAAATATAATATGTATATGTATATATATATATATATATATATATATATATATATATATATATATATATATATATATCTTCTTCTTTAACGTGCTTTTTTCCCATTTTTGTATGGGGTAAGCATCGATGCCTTCAAAGGACTTTTTGATTTCGCTTAGTACACCGTAGTCTCGATCGGCTGCCCTGCCTGACATCGCTTAGATTTTGGAGCGTATGTTACATATGACGAGATATATATATATATATATATATATATATATATATATATATATATATATATATATGTATATATAATACATATATATATAGTACATATATATATATATATATATATATATATATATATATATATACGCAATACACATATATATATATATACAATGTACATAATTCACTCTCCATTTTTTTAACGTATATGCATTTACTGGTAATAGTCAAAATGACCTCATAGTACTTGATTTCTTTTTGATACGGTTGTCATTACAAAACCCAGACTCCAGCAAAGACAAATGAAAGAAAACCTAGCTTCAATGACGAGATTGGAACTACAGGGTTACTATTCCGACATCTGTTCTTCATCTGAATTAAATTATAACGTTTGTAACAAGAGTACCCAAGTGTGGGAAATCGAGCAGCTAAGAGCACAGTATAGCTATTTTACACACACACACATATATGTATGTATGTGTAGGTATATATATATATATATATATATATATATATATATATGTGTGTGTGTGTGTGTGTGTAAAAAGTTGTGTATGTATATTGGTATTTGATTAATATTTTTGATCTTATTCAAGAGAGAGAGAGAGAGAGAGAGAGAGAGAGAGAGAGAGAGAGAGAGAGAGAGAGAGAGAGAGTATTTATCTTATAAAGTTTGCCTCTTACATATGTTCATGTTAATACGCAAAAGAACAGGTCTAAAATAAGACCAATTCAATGGCTTGCGTTCATTACCTACCATTAAATATGGCCTGTTGTCTGTTATACATTTTTATGTCACTCTATCAACATAGCGGTATGAAAGTGTAAGTCTCACCCAAATGAATTCCTTTAATATCAATAATAAACATACATTATTAAAAACATAATATACAAACAAATCAGGACTCGACTGCCCCCTTTTTCAGTAAGAAAGTTGAGCCTTTCATCTCATAAGATTATGTCAGCATCGAAGACTGCACAAAAATGCTGACAGAATGTGCATAAAGAGTCAAACAATAAATAACATTTATCGACCAAAAACCCAGGTTATACGTACCAAGCACCACGTATCGTTTTCCTCAATAGACCTGACCCACAAGAACCAATTACGAGTGAAAGTCCCCAAATCCTGAAACCGGGAGGAGACTACGTCAACAGAGACAAAACGTAGAGGAAAAGTAATCTGCCGAACGCCAAGAAATAAGCAAACAGCAGCCATACCGGAAGGGAGGAAGAAATCCTTTCATCTTGGTTAAGCCCTGCCGTAATAAAAGTAACAGGCTGCTATTTTTCTCCCTAAAGAAACGATACAGGGACCTGAAGAGGCCTAAGGAGGAAGTTAATTTATATACTCCTGTATATCCAGAAACGACAAGACAAACCCAACACAACAAGAGAGTTGAAAATTGGACCTTTCTCAAGGTTTACCTGTAAACATCCTGTACTTCTTTATTGTAGTTAAAAGTGATTAAAAGGAAAGTCATAGGGTTCACTGGTAAACTGATATCTAATAATGGTAAGATAACAACACAACTGTCTTAATTAACTTCATCACAGTAAAATTTTCTCATGGTTCTTTTTAATTTAACTTTTGTATCTCTAACAGTCCAGAGATGTTATTCGAAGGAATAGCAATTTGAAAGAGCGCATTTGCATATTATTGAGAGTGGGAAGAAAACCCTACAACATCTAAAAATCTTTTCAGATTATAGAAATCTTTTTCGAACAAGCATGATTATAATAAAAACTTAATAGTAGGAAGAACCTCTCGATAGTGAAAAATCTTAACTCAATACCATTCATTGTCAAAACATTAATTAAAATCCTTCTATAATAAACTTTCAGCAATTTTTGTTAGGTTCTGAAGCTGACTATTACCAAACTTACCGACTGACGGTTCATACGAAAACGTTTTCCGAGAATTTTAACGTCTTGCCATCAAATTCTAACACCAAGTATACAATATATGTCGCAAAAATTAATGCTGTCTATATTCGGACCGATGGCATCACATCATTTGTCGTGCGTGACTTCGATTTGGCTAACACACACATATATATATATAGTTGTATATATATATATATATAATATATATATTATATATATATATATATATATATATATATATATATATATATATATAATATAAGTATATATGAATATATATATACACATTTACGAGTTTATGTATATGTATATATACATGTATATATATGCATATATATACATATATATATATATGTGTGTATGTGTTTGTGTGTGTGTGTGTGTGTGTGTGTGTAAACTGCTAGCTATTTGAAAGTCCTTAAAGACAACGGATAAAAGAGATAAGCGTGCTCGCGTGACAATCTCAACGCCACGCCTGGTCAAACTAATACTGAGCTGATGATTTGATTTTCCAGAAGCAAACGGATAATTACAAATTCTGTCTCTGCTGAAGTGTTTAAAATCTCAAAAGAGGACTGAAATCACAGATCGTAAACCTTCAGGTGCCACGTGGATGCTATAACAGTACCTGAAAAATGTTCTTTACCTCAGAAACATCTATACACGTCACCGAGTGATATTTGACGCTCAGCTATATCAACTAAGACAGCGAAATGGAGCGTCTGAACTCACTTCTGAAATATCAGTTTCGTGGGGTTCTGATTTTTTAAAGAGTTCTATCCCCATGAACAGAATGCGTTTAAACTACAACAATGATGAGTGGTACACTGTTACAATAGCATTTGCATGTGACAGGACGCGATTTGTTATTAGACTTTAAAAATTTGACAAGTCGTCATAATAAATGGAAATAAATGAAATGATTCACAGTCATTAAGAAAAACTTCTCTCTCTCTCTCTCTCTCTCTCTCTCTCTCTCTCTCTCTCTCTCTCTCTCTATATATATATATATATATATATATATATATATATATATATATATATATTATATATATATATATATATATATATGCACAGTATATGTATACATATATTCCTTTGCTTCTGCACAAAGGAATAACAATCTGAAACAGGCGACTCTTGATTAAAAGGTCTTATGACATGGTAGAAAGAGGGTTTAAAACAGGAGCCAGGGCAAGGACGAAAGGGCAGACAAAACGTTGTTAAGAGTGAAATGAGAGAATGGGAGGAAGGGAGAAGGAGGAAGGAGGAAGGAGGAGGAAGGCGTAATGTAAAACTGGGGTGAATCCAGAATAAGGACGGAGATACAAATGGGAAGACAAGCAGCTGAGAGTTTGAAACATTGATGAACGTTTTGTATCTGTGCGAGAGTCAAGAAGATGGGTAACATGTTCCTGCAACAGACGTTTAGGAGTGAGAGAGAAGAACGAGAACAGATCCATCATGAATATAAGAAACCAAGGTAGGGTGATAAAATGGAGGCCAGATGAAATAAAAGAAAAAAAAAAAAAGAGATGAGAATGGGAACTAATGAAAGAAGATATTACTGGAAAATGTTACCGATAAGAGGTTATAAGGTATGCTTGGTTGAAGGACGAGTCCGGGAAAGCACAAAAATCATTATGAAAGGTAAAAGATTGAATGAAACGCTGTACTTATATTAGGTAAAAATATATATTGTTTGAGCAATTATGCAGTTTATTAAAATACATGGCATTTGCATGACATCTGTTTGTCTCAAGGTAATGGAAAATGAGAGAGAGAGAGAGAGAGAGGAGAGAGAGAGAGGAGAGAGAGAGAGAGAGGAGAGAGAGAGAGTTATTTCTGCAAGCCTAAGTGACGCCATTTTTTCCCAGGTACAGAAATTATGGAAAAACAACTTTTAACAGAGAACAACTGGAAAATTATTTGAAAAATATAATCTGTAATTGCAAAGCATTACTCATCTGATTCACTGTCACTAGATTCTTTGATGATGTCATAAAATATGATGATAAACAAGAATATAAATGAGGCAAACCTTTGCACCAATCATGGGAATTCTCTCATGCTTTCTTTTCCCCTTAGTCTTATAACTTTCCATCCTTTCTTTAAGATTTATCGTTCATTCCACAATCAGACATCACTTTTTTCTAGTTTCTTGGATTTTCCCTGTGATTAGAAATAGATAAAGGACTAGGTTAACCGTCCAAATGGACAGTCCAAGGAAAAAGCAAGAGAACTTAGCTTGATTCTTACAAAACTCATCACCCTCCGACATGGCGGTAAAGTTCCTTATTTTGTCTGTCTGATTTGGCAACTTTTACCAAAGGTGGGTCTCAAGGTGGTTGACAACAAGTAATTACATTTTGAGAGAGATCCGGATCTAGATGAGGAAATTTTTCGAGAGATGGTAGTTAGATTACTCTAGCTTTGACGGAGGCTTGTGGTCTTCAAAACATGGAGCAAGGAAAACCGCAGAAGGTCTCAGTGGGTCTCTCTAAGTATGCCAAGCAGGGTCTCTATGAACAGCGAAAACATTGAACTTGATTTGTGTGCCTTTATGAGATGTTTTCGCTGTTTTTGAAAATATGAAAGTAGCGAAATATTGGGGGGTATTATAACAGTTCAGCTGTTGTTGCTGTTCATGAAAAACAGCGAAAAACAGCTGAACTTGATTTAAAAGTTTTAGATGTTTTCGCTGTTTTCGAAAACAAGATAGCAGCGTAAACATTCGTGGGCAAGCAATATTAAATCGTTCAGCTGTTTTCTGTTGATGAGAAAACAGCGAAAAAGCTGAGCTTGATTCGTGTGCCTTTTTGAGATGTTTTCGCTGTTTTCATGAACAGCGAAAACAGCTGAACTTGATTTGTGTTCCTTTTTGAGATGTTTTCGCTGTTTTGAGAACACGAAAACATTCAAAAAGCATTAAACAGGTTCAGCTGTTTTCGCTGTTCACGTAGACACCCTTACTTGGCATACTTCTAGAAACAGCGAAAACAGCTGAACTTTATTTGTGTGCCTTTTTGAGATGATCACCATGCGAGAAATCGGGCCAGAGTTGACATGGTTTCACATGAACACACATTAACTCTTGGCACAAAACTTCCTAATAATTCACCATCAGAGGCACTTAATGAACATCTTCCAAGTTTAATTGATTTATCGTTTTAACACACGCACACACACACACACACACACACACACACAGTAACAGATAAAGCTGAGTGGAAAACATAGCCCTCCCAACCCACTGCCGGAAGGAAAGACAGCGCCATCGTCCAACTTTGACTTTTAGAATCGCGATGGTATAAGAGCACTGGTAGAAGGGGTAGCTCCAAGCTAGGGTTGCTAGTCAGAGCCATTCTGAGTTAACATCATTAGTTTCAGTCATTATCCAATTAATTCACTTCCAGTATTTCTTGTGATTAAAATCACAAACACATTATGGTCGTAATTTTCACGCTTGCTATGAAAAAATCAAAATTGCTGAACATTAAGATTTAACCTGGAGGCATTATTTTCATATTGGGAAACTGAGACAGTACAATATAGTCGAAATTTTGTCAGTGAAAATAGCATTACGAGCAACATCAAGATTTTCATGTTCCTGTTATGAAAAATATAATTTTAACAACGCCAATATCTCCACATAACTTGTAAGAAAATGGCATATTTCTATTGTAACTTTATCGTCTGAATATAAATTTATATTCCTAATCCAACTAAAAAGTTTATCCAGAATTTCTTAGACAGGATTCAGACCCCGTTATGATGCAATATAATAAAATACAAAATGTGTATCCATATACTCTTTCTGTCTGTGTTTATGCGCAACTTCGTCCAAATTCTCTCCTAAATTGCTATCATTTTTGACAGTATGAGTGCATCTATAATAATAATAATAATAATAATAATAATAATAATAATAATAATAATAATAATACACAATAATAATGCAAAACTATGAGAAGGCTAAACTCTATTATCTATTTAAGATAGGTGGTTTACATTTTACAAAAAAGTAATGTACATACTATTTAAAATGCATTACTTGGATGTAAATGAGTTTTTCTGTGTTTTCTACAAATAAGGAGCAATTCCAGAAACATGCACTTATATATATATATATATATATATATATATATATATATATATATATATATATATATATATATATATATATATATATATATATATATATATATTTTAAAATATGTGTACGTATAAAATATATGTATGTGTGTATATATATGTATATATATATATATATATACATATATATAGAATGTATGTGTATGTATGTATGAATGTGTATAATATTTACAGTTTATATATATATACATATACATATATATATATATATATATATGTTCATAGTATAAGTAATAATAATACACACTACATACTATGTATGCAAACCTACCCATAACTGCAAGAATTTTCATTACAAAACTGAAAGAGAATATCAGAATAGAATCTACAACTGAAAACATGAAAAAGATCCATTATCAACTAAAATCCGAGCGGCTTCATTCAGAAATATATTAAATCGATTAAAACCTTTATCAAAAGCAAAAACTTGTCCATTTCTGCTTTCAGTTTATAAACTAAACACTACAGACTGAAACGTTTCCGAAATATAGAGATAATTTGGCATACATATTCAAAATTCCATTCTGTAAGCTGAAATGTCTCTCCCATGAGAATTTACATGTCACGCCAATCCAAAGCCTGGATACATAGGAGGAGCTTGTTGAGGAAAAACCACTCAAGCTTTACTGGAAATCAAAATCAACTTGAGCATTCTGGTCTTATTGGCAATGGGTCTTAATGAGGCCCAAAATGCCTGAGATGAGACAGAGTAAATATTCAAGTTGGTGCTTTGTTACTTGAAGATGCAACAAGTCTTAGCAATCTGGTGCAAGTGGCAGCAGGTCATAATGATACACATGATAGCCAAAAGAGTAAGGGAATGTTATCTAAACGCAAGAAGATTCACATCAACTATGAATAGCCCATCCTACTGTATAATTCACGGTAAACATATGCGATGATAAACGGACATTATTAACTCTTTTTTTCATGCATAATTTTTTGTCGTAGATCTTTCTCTTTTCCATTATTCCATGAAATTAGTTTTATTTCCGGGATGAGCGTGGGGAGATACTTTACTTGAACAATTAATGGTCTTTTGGTCTGCTTCATTTGAATGTGCACACTTGGCGAATGCTAACATTAATGGCAAAATGAAATGCACAATTGTGCAATTTGCAATATAATACAACAACACGATATGAAAAATATATAAACTGCTCGAGCTTCGACAGCCTCCCTACGCTCCTATTTTGTGGTTAAAGATGAATGCCGAACAGGAACTCGAAAGTTGCTGTACAATTTTTAACGTGGCTGTTGCATTATATTGTAGTTACGCCAAATGTACATTTAGTTTTCATATGCATATTCATGCCACTGTTAAGCATTTTAACAAATAAATAATAACAATGCTAGCGATACGTATACATGCATTAAATCAAGAACTAAGACTGCCATAGCCATGTTTGAGCACGGCCAAATTCTATTTCGTAACTGTATAATGGGTGCTGTAAAGTTTATGCCAAAATTTAGAGCTGATGTTCCGGACGTGGTTGTTCTGTCCTAATATAACTGTTAATGCCGCACAGTGCGATTTAGACCTAAAACCTGAAGGACAAAATCGAATATCTCGCATTAGAGATTTACTCGCAAAAGAGAAAGATTTACTTCACTATTTTTTTATCGATTACTTTTGAACTGTAAGGAAGAAGGGATACATTTTTGATACGTTTGTTTACTGATAACGTTATCAACTTTACACCGAAGGGAAACGTTATATATACGTTTGTTCGCTTATATTGCTTTTTATAATTAAAGACAAGAGGAAACGGTGTTGATAAGTTTGTTGACAGATAGCTTTTCCATCTTCATGAAGATTAAAAACGTTTCCAGCTTCATACAGATGGGTAACATAGATACGTTTGTTCTCAGGTAATTATTCCGGTCAAAATCAATGAAAGCTAGAAATTCTTTTGATTAAAGACAACGTTTTCATCTTGCCGGGAAACGTTATATGTGACTGACCGATAAATTGTTCAAATTCCAGTGTAAGAAAGCGTCGTAGATACCTTTTAGTTTTCGGATAATCTTGGGATGAAAGGAAGAGCTATTGATACTTCTGTTCTGTAAAATATTTTCAAGCTTTGTAAACAAGGTAAAATCATGAACATGTTTCTATTATACGAATATTTGGACTTAACTGAGAAAGGAAGTGTTTTAGTTCCGTTTATGACAACCATTATCACTCTTAAATATGGCAATTAAAAGGACGTAAAATATTTTGGACAGACATTGAAAATTTCACAAATTAAAAAAATATAGCTTATTTAAATGGCAGGCACTTTGGGAAAAACGATCACTGCGAATCACTAATGGATTTTACAGTCAGCTCATTAACTGACAATGAACCACTATGTCACTGGGTGAATTCGAAGCATTTTGTTTTACGACAGATAATGAAGCTTATAGGGCCATTATCGTTGATAATGGCATTCAAAATGCCGAATTAATGAAAAATGTCTGCATATATACCTAATTCACATGGAAAGGTTTTACATATATGATAACTATTTAATTTTGATGTTACGCCTCACTATTTTTTTCTTCCTCTTCTCATTTTTCGGATGGATAATGATAAGGATCTACGTTTTAAAATAATGAAGATTGCGAAATATTGATTTGCCATGCCTCTTGATTTAACATAGCAAAAAATTAATCAACATAAGTTTCATAATTTTTTTATCACTTAACAGGTATTTTTTTACCCTAATTTTTTACTTTTTCCAATTTCCTTCAGGTTCTAAAGGCCAAGGCCAGAAAAAGACTTGAAAAAGTCCTCATGAAGTAAAACATTCTCGTTATGGTTGGAAATGAAAATGAAACAGTATGGACGTGTTTTTCAATGTGGACCCACAATCCTTCAAAGTATTTGTCCACAAAAATATTTTCATAGTTAGAGAGAGTGACAATGCTGAAGATTAACAGCTTTATAACGAGTTTCTGAGTAACTGAAGCAAAGCCAAGGGCACTTTATGCACAGTTCTCGAAGCCATATGACAGTGTAAAGTGGAGTGCAAGCTTGCAGCCGTCGTGTTCAAACTAAAATGGTGAAAGTTAGCACACTTAGCATAATATAGGCACAATGATAACATCTACACCTAGCCATGTAGAGTTCGAAAAACCACGCTTAACATATGGTTCGCGATGAGTACTATAGAAATCTTAGAGTTATTAGAATATTGTGACCTAATGTTCATCTAATCACAGTCCGTGGTACGCTCCCGGCCGGCCACTCCAATCGGTCAGCAGCAGATGGGTACAAGTGTCCGCTGAAGTTATACTGACGGGCGGTTATCGAGTGTATGTGTGTGTGTGTTTGTTTGTGTGTGTATATGTATATGTATATGTATATATATGGTATATATATATATATATATATATATATATATATATATATATATATATTTCATTATATTCCTTCTGCGGGAAGGTTTTATCCTTCCAGTTCTCAACACGGTTGCTAGCCCTGTTTTTTTTTTTTTTTTTTTTTTTTTACCCTGGTTCCGACTACTACATTGTCTAACTGTCGGGTATATTTGGTAAGTACAGGCACATTGCTGTTGATGATTTAGCTAGAGTTAAGATAGCAGGGCTCTTTTGCTCATAAAGCGGCCCCATGAGTCATTTCCTATGATGATGGTGAGAGGTCAATATGCAAGTGGATTTTACTGTTTATGTCAATAGGGGGCCACAGAAATCGAACCTGAACCTCTTGTTTGATAAGCATGATCGCTACCGGCCGCAACATGCGCTGATGCGTTTGCAAACACTTATTAGTGAGTACAGTAAGTAAATGACGCAAAGTAATGTCCTCTATGAAAATTCCTGCCCCTTAACAGGTCTCACGCGTCGTCCTTTTAAATATGCTCTTTTTGTTAAAATATACCCGCAATAATCGCCAGCTGCAAATGTTACACGCATATGGAATTTAATAAAAGCAACAATGGTAATTACTGCTTTGGCAGGCATCGTAAAAGTGAACTAAGAACAATGACAGGTCTCTAATGGTTATCAAAACTTGTAAAAATATTTCATGATACAAAGTTAATCAATCCAAGTTTCAAATATTTTTTATCACGTAACAAGGATTTTTTACCCTAACTTTTTTACCCTTTCCAATTTCCTTCGTGTTCGAAAGGCCGAGGCCAGAAAAAAGCCTTGAAAAAAAGTCTCCATAAAGTAAAACATTCTCGTTATGGTTGGAATGAAAATGAACAATATGGATGTAAGATAAAATGATCAGATACTTCGGCACCCAACAGGATGCACTGAATGTCATGAATAATCTCCACTATATCTGTCCTGTATCAGTTCATCCTAACGCTACTCCCATCCTTCTTCCTTCTTTGTTCTTAACATTGACTCCCTGCGTCTACCCCTCCCCTCCAGCATCTTTCATCACCCGTTTCCCACCAATCCCCCAACTTCCCTTAGGAACTTCCTGCAGAAGCTTTCTGTCTGCCTTGTAAATAGAAATGCCTCATCGACCTCCATCTGGACAGTCACAAACACGTATTGATCAGTGGGGTCTACGCCTGCTACTTCTCATCTCAAAGGCCAAATGAAAAACAATGGTAACAGGTTCATTGCTTGAATTTTACAATGATACTGAATTCACATTCTCTCTCTCTTCTCTCTCTCTCTCTCTCTCTCTCTCTCTCTCTCTCTCTCTCTCTCTTATCTACAACTCGACCAGCCGGAACGCTTTCAGTTCGAAATTCTCCCGGGGACTATTTTTCAAACGAATAGATTACCTCCATTTCCATCTCTGTGAGCAATAAAAAAAAAGTTCTTTTTACGAAAGAAAAAGTATAGATTAATTTCTTTCGGAACAGAACAGACAACAATCACAGTCAAATACACACACACACACACACACACACACACACACATATATATATATATATATATATATATATATATATATATATATATATATACATATATATATATATATATATATATATATATATATACAATGTGTAAATATAGGCTATATATATGTATGCATGCATCTATATTATATATATATATATATATATATATATATATATATATATATATATATATATATATAGAGAGAGAGAGAGAGAGAGAGAGAGAGAGAGAGAGAGAGAGAGACAGACAGACAGACAGACAGACAGAGACAGAGACAGAGTTATTTCCGCCAGTTCATTTAAGTTATTAGTATTTTTGATGTCCAGATACCGCTAAAAATGTCTGCAATATGAAAAAGTCGAAAAGGTGAATCCCGACTTGAGGGAAGACATACTGCCAACAAGCCCGAACTAAGGCATACTGTCGTAAGGCTTAGTGATTCTGTCGCTGTGAAAATTAAACACAGGAAAAAATATAATTAACTATAAATTGCGATTTGTTTACGAACTGCGTTTCACTTACGACATTTATATTACTGCTGCCCAGAATGTACAAGTATTGTACTGCCATTAACTTTGAACAAAAGATTCAACAAAAAGAACACATGTAGAAGGAAAAAAAATGTTAAAACAAGGGAAAGAAAATGTGTCAGAAATAAGACAATTTAACAAACATCCATGGACGTAAACATAAAGAGGTGTAAAACTAGCACAACGGAGCATGGCGTCTGAAGGGGGTATGAAAGCCTATCTTAAATTTGCGTACAACTTGATCAAAATTGTACGAATAGATATCCGACAGGTTACGTTCTCAGCATTTGCAGTAATAAAATGTCTATACAGGGCGATTGTAAGATTACTTATTGTCAAAGTAAGGCCGACAGACTGACTCCTGAATACAAGATCTTGGACAAAGAGTATTCGACGGGTCGATATCTGAGAAGTTAATGAAGAAATATTACCTGTCAAAGCTGATGACGAGTCGAATGTCATATACTGTTTAATCTCCCCCTCAGGAAATGCGTATCATATAACCCTGGTTCCAGTCGGTGTCTGGAAGCATTTTCTACTCAGCAACTGGACTATACTCGTAGGTTCCACTTAGCATATGAAACACTAGTTCTATTTCTATATTGGGACTGTTCTATTTGGCGTCTGGAACTCTAGTTCCACCGAGAAACTGGGATTTCAGGGTCCCCTCGACGCTGCCAAATATTCTCCCCTTTAATTAAGATAAATTGATAATGAGTGTTACCAAGCTACCCAACTACTCCCCCCACCCCAATACACATCTCCGTCCCGCTCAACCCAGGATATGGCTGCTACAGTCTTAATCAAATTGGACGAAGGAAGACGAAATCTGGTATCCAAAAACGTAGGGACGGAAACAGAATTTTGAATGGGTGATCGATTCATTTAACATCTAGCTGACGTTGCAATTACTGGTCATCACCGGCATTAAAAAAAAATTCTTTGGCAGGGATACATTACTTGCACTTAGGGAACAAATCTTGGTAAGGAATATCCTCACACAAATAACATACATTGTAATCTACAGTTCTGCATATAAATACCCCCACAAACATATCCATTAAATATAAATATGAAATTACTAGAATTATGACCAACATAAAACTATCATATTGTGAAGAAGACCAACATCACTAAACTTACAAATTCTCGTGAATGTGAAAGTTACCCCTCCCCGAGAACTGTTCAGAAGCTTTGGAATTCTCTTCCCGTTCAGGGTAGAGGATGTCCTCTAAATTGCCTAAAACTTTGGAAAGGGAAGTAAATGGGAAACTCTTGTGTTGGAAAAAGTCCTCAGTTTAGGAGAATTTGTTATGCATACGTTTTTATAAATATAATACCCACAAATAATTCAACGGTAAGGTGGAAATTACAAACTCTATGATACAGATTGATAGATGTAGCTTACGCCTGTTCTAAACAAACCCAAAAATCTTGACTATATTTCAGTGCAATCTACTTATTTCATGTAACGAGAGAGAGAGAGAGAGAGAGAGAGAGAGAGAGAGAGAGAGAGAGAGAGAGAGAGAGTCTTATGAGTATCTTAGGAATTGTTTAACCTCGTTGAAGCGAGGATTATCTCATCAAGGCCCTCCCGTTTTGATGGTAAACATTTTAAGGGACAAGTGAACACACGTCTGGTATCGGTCTCTCTCTCTCTCTCTCTCTCTCTCTCTCTCACACACACACCACCTTAGCTGTGACCCCCCCCTCCCCAACCTACCCGTTACATTTCAAATAGGTGCCTAAGTCACTGCTTAAATAAACAAAGGCTTACTAGATATTACTGAACGAGACTCTACCATGACTTATTACCAAGTTCGGGAATCGAACGGTGGTCACCCTGTTTGTGAGACCGGTGCGCTACCAATGTCCTTAGAGAAAGAGAATACACATTCTCCGCTGACAAAGAGACGTTTGATATATGCATATACTCAATACATATTACGGATAAACTACAAAACCAATAAAAATTTCAAATGGCTTAATAGCTATTATTATCCAAGGAAAAATGGTCTGCACAGAGGGAGGGAAAATCTTAAAAGAAAAAAAATGAAGATAAGTACAATAACTAAA
>NC_089757.1:16965727-16973227 GCF_040412425.1 Macrobrachium rosenbergii
GTGCTTACCCCATATAAAAAAATGGGTATAAAAGCACGTTAAAACGAAGAAGAAGATATATATATATATATATATATATATATATATATATATATATATATATATATATATATATATATATGTGTGTGTGTGTGTATGTGTGTGTGTAGGTTGTTATACATGTGTATGTTCTCTTGTTTGTCTATTCAAAATTTCATACAGTGGTTTAACTGTAAATTGTCCAACTTTTCCTTAATAAGTAATGAAAGAAAATGAGCCATGAACGGAAACCGAATTGCTCTTGACTCTTCCCATCTGTCATTATTAAAAGTAGAAAAAAAAAGTTTCATGAGAGCAGGAAAATTTGTGTGTGCTTGCCGTTTGATTGAGGTTTGAGATCTATATTACTAGAGATGTCATTATATAGATGTGAAAGTTTTATTTAAATAAAGAATGAGTTTTGTATAAGGTTCACCATTAATGGGAACAAAAATACGTTCAGTAACAATGAGGAAAATTCCTACGGAATTTCATTATTTTTATTTGGAAATTAATTACACTTAAGGAAATATCAAACATCTAAATTATGGAAAATATTCACCAAGAATCTACTGGTGACGTGATCAAGTAAAATATTTTGTGTAAAAATAACATTTATCTCCTGTCAGTGACAAATCTAAATTTAAATATCTTGTTTCCAGGTGTTACAAAAAAAAAAACATGAATTGAACAAGAGTATTTGAGACTGCACACTTCAAGGTTGAGCACTGAGCTAAAGTGGTCCCTCCTTCCCAGAAAGACAGAGCATCAACCCCACAACCCCATCTCCACTAAAAGAAATTGTCCCTCATCCAGAACCGGATCTTCTCACAAAATACAGCACAAACAAACAAACAGACCAAAAACATACCCTCCTTGACGGAGGTAAAATTTACATAAAATTCAGCGACTAGAATCAAAATTCATCAACAGAGGGAAGATCAAAGTCAGCTTATACAATCGCGTTTCATGGAAAACGGGAAGACGCGTCCAAAATATCTCTCGAAACTGACGCCCTGTATTTTACAACTACACGTTGCGAATAGGATATTAGGATCGATTAAATGTTGTAAAAGACTCAAAAATTAATTTTCAATTTCAACCAACCAAAACTTTGAAAATACGGAGAAATATTATTTAATAATCCAATGGACCTGCAGCTTAAAACGCTCTTCTACAACGTAACTCCAAAAAGTACGAAAATGGTCGTCTTGGTTGGTTAACTTCAAGTCGAAAGGTCTACACCAGACCTTCCATTCCTGTGACGCCTAACCAAAGGTCCAAGTTGGCATAAGGCCGGCTTAACTCTGCCAAGCAACCAAGCAACAATGGCAACCAAACAAACATCCTAACATTCTATCCTATCCTATAGTACTCTTGTCCAGAATGGAAGAGGGCAGCACACTGTTTCTGAAGTAGAAGTCGATTAGACTTTGATGCATCACGATCCACTAACTAGTTAGTTTTGCCATTTCTTTACATAATTTTTGAATGAAGAATGCATACAGCTTTGGAATACTCAAACACTGATTTACGGTCGGGATCTACAATTAACAGTCAGTGTGAAGTGCCTAATTTAAATTCACGTTCATGTGGTAATGCATTCAGTTTATATTGTTTATGTGCAAACTGGATTTGCAAGTTTGTAACCCAGCGCAGTTGGTTTAGCTGAAGAATACACACATATATAAATTATATACTATATATATGTATGTGTGTGTGGGGGGGTATACTAAATTATATCATAACTGGTTTTATTTTTATCGTTTGAATTTTTCTGAAGGTTAGCTCTAACAAAGAGTGAGAGTAACTTTAATGTTTATAAAGGTTTGGCATTTCTGTCAAAAAATAACGTATAATTTTTTAGCCATTCCTTTAGAATTTCAGTCTTTATATGTGCCACCTTCTTCACCCTACCAGTCTCTCTCTCTCTCTCTCTCTCTCTCTCTCTCCGGACGAAAGTTGTGATTACGACAGGATTTCCGTCACGGGTAACGAAGTTTAAGTTTCCAAGGTCTCTGCCGAATTAATAGTTCATAAAACTTCTTCGCTTTAAAGGTAATGAACTCCTGTAAATGTTTCCCAGAAGATTAATATGCTGCAAGATTAACTCACTATGGCCCGGGCATAGCTTACTTGGTCAAGTTTTTCTTCTTGGTTAAAACCCTTTGATTTATGACAGGGTCAACTTACCCATTTGGTAGTGCTTGGATCCAGTATGCGACGTGTTGTTGCTTATTTGCACAGAAAATGATAAGAATTACTATTTTGTAAGAAGTAGCACTTCATTGCTAAGGCCAGTATTCGTTTGACTTATTGATACGAAAGCTGTTATATTTTATTCAACTGTTTATTCTCATGTTAATCGATATTCTGACTTTGCTGAATTTTCACCAGTCGTTGCGAAAATTACTACTTTGATGGACTATAGAGTGGAACAAATCTTTTAAGTGTTTTAAATTACTATCAGTAAACGTCATAGCAATTTGTCGTGATAATTTCTACGATCAATATTAAATAAAAGGTTTTTCTTGATATGGTTAAAGAGTACCAGATTTATGCTTCAAAAATAACACTAACTTTTCCATGCTAGATCGCAGTTGAGTCCTCTGAGGGTAACTCGTATGGTTTTAATTAGATTAGACTGCAGTCAAGCTCTGATTTTGGGAATGTTAGTTTACCTTTTCTCCTTCTTTTCATTCTGTGGAGGTACTTCTTTTTTTTTTGTATGCCTCATAGTTCAAATTCTATGTATGTAATATATATATATATATATATATATATATATATATATATATATATATATATATATATATATATATATATATATATATATTACATATGCCCCAAAGGATCTTACAACAGAAAGCTCAAGCTCGTCTATATATTTTCATTTTATCTTGGCTGCCCTACGTTGGCTGTATCGGTAAAGGTAAAAGTTAGAATGACGTCTGCTCCTCCCACTGCTGGCGTACGGTTTTGATTTGTTTTTCCCCAACTACGTTTAGTTCTCAAAAATAAGTTTTGTATGCAACGCAGTCTGAGGGTATTTTACAAAGAACACAGATACGCCTTTGTCAATTTTTTCAATAGATAATTTGATTAAACCCAGTAGGGAAGACATCAAAATGGAGTTGTGGGTGCTTGAGAACATACCGAATCAGAACTGATCATTCTATCTAGCTTTCCACAACGTGTATTTACGACATCTTTAAAAAATATATTTGAAAGTTTGTAAGAATTCGGTACTTTGAATGGATCTTTCCCGCTTCTTGAGAGCGATTTTCCACATTGTAAGTTTTATATTATATGCTTAAAAGAATTATAAAAACAAATAATTAACTTTAATGTACCGATATTATTTCGATACTGATTTCTTTCAAAAGACCTAAGCGTCACATAAAGCCAGCATCATAATCAAGGGTCCTTGGTCTTAATTATGGCTGACTGGTTCGAGGGCGAAGTCGTCACATACTGAAAACTGTTCGTTACCGTGTTTGCGACTGCTTAGAGAGGGTTGCTTGTACATCGTTTTCTAATTAAAATCTGCATATAATAATTAGCATATTGCTCTTATGAGTGTTTGTGTGAGTGTAAATGATATAGGAAATGCTTTGAATAATGCACTCCACATGACAGAGGTCAAAGCTCTTAATTTGTGGTACATATTTATGGCTAGATTTCCAAGCTTTAGTCAATACCCGATACTTCGAAATTCCAATACCTGCCATCTTTATTTGTTGCCAGCAAACCAATAACTATATTACTGTTATTGGCGATCAGACATCTCCAAATACCTACCTCAGTATTTATATGTAGCCATAAATGAAATGAATGTCGTATGTTAGCTTTTAAGAGCAAATTCGTGCTATTTTTAAGAAAAATTAATTCTGGTAAATTGTGCGCCACTGTGAGTTTCCTACGTCCGGATCCAATGTTGTGCAGCACCAGTTTACGAAGAGAAATCTGTCAATCTGTGTGTCAACTCGCTCATTTTTCGTCAATGTCTAATTCAGGCATAAACAGACTCTTCACTAAAAGACAAGGGCAGTACTTTGTAACACATCCGCTTCATAACTGGTTTCCCAGTCACCGAAGTAAAGCAACGTAGGCTCTGTAAGGCCCTGTATGGAGGACCCTTAATGAATGACAGGCAGTGAATAAAGCAACACTGCTAATAGAATTACTAGGAAGTTGAAATTCCAGCATGTATAATTACATACGCTTAATCAAATTTAAGGATTTACATTTCAACTCTTTGAACTATTTTACTGTTTATTTTTTTTTACTCTGTATATAAACAGCTGAAAAACCTCAGTGAAACAATTTTTACTGCCATAATTAAATTAAGATTTCGATGCATCAAAATACCACTACTGTATACTGGTTTTTCAGCAGTAGGAAATAAATTAATCCTCTAGTGTGCGGCATGCGCATGAGTGTATATTGTGTGTGAATACAAAATGACTTTCGGGGAGCACACCTAAACACGCAAATGGAAGCGGATCTAATACAATTATCTGGAAAAAAAAAATTTGAGGAATTTAAAGCTAAAAGTGTTATGGAAAGCTGATTTAGTGAGAGAGAGAGAGAGAGAGAGAGAGAGAGAGAGAGAGAGAGAGAGAGAGAGAGAGAGAGAGAGAGAGAGATTTCTATATCATAGTTGATTAAGAGATAAATCTTCAATTTTCACCCTGTTTTATTTGGTTTTCTGTTAATCGTTACCTGAAAACGCTAATAAAGAATGCATCTCCTTTGCATATTAAACGATTCTACTTAGCGAGATCTCAAGCCCAGTTATCGCTCAGGATTTTTTTTTTTTTACGACTTTCTCCGTAGCGAGTTGAATTCGTTAATCGCAACCGGCATCTCTAATGACTACTGCCGATCTGAACAGACTCCCATTTACTGCTTCAGCGCAGATTCGGGAATACTGTTTTTAGATTTCAGTGATACCTGATAAGAATTACAGTGATTTAGATAGATTTTAAAATAAAAGCATATGTTTAATTAAACAAATTTCTGTACTGGCTTAAATTTACATTTTTATTCGCCATGCAGAGCTGAGAGCTGCTTGTGTGTGTGTGTGTGTTGTGTGTGTGTGTGTGTGTGTGTGTGTGTGTGTGTGTGTGTGTTTTAAGACAAGCCGCTTTGTCGGGTAGGATGACTAATGTTATTGTTTGCTGCCTGGCATTGCAAGGACTATGACTGAGGATGACTGCTCTTACAACAATGACTAATTGACTTATTGACTGTTTAACTGATCTGGTATCACAAAGGAGTCGCTATAAGATGGTTATAACAGTGGATAAACAACGGAGTCCTCAGCATTCCTTAAAGAATAACCATAGAAACCCCTAAAGTTTTAGTTGGGATTCGATAAAGACAAGAAGACTCTTGGCAAAAGGCAAAACGCAACTACTACGTGTCGTCCGCCCTTCCACGTGACAAACCACATCAAAACATTTCGCGCTAACGCTTTTAAACTTGGCACGAAAATGTTAACTCATATGAACCACTGCCGTTCTTTGCTCACTCTGTTGGGCTTTGGGCTTCCTTGTTGCCCACTGTGGTTCAAGCACCATATTTTAAAATGAAAAAATCGAGCCTAGGGTTTAACTTAGGTTTTGACAAGTAATAATGAATACTAAATGAAATCATCTTTTCTAATCCCTGCCAGGTGAAATATACGTTAGAAGTCAGTGTAAACAAACAAGTTTTATAAACAACAGTATAGTATTCATAGCACGTCTCAGGGCCCTTTAACCCCAACAGATCACATAAAACTTCAGAAGTTTTACCAGTGACCTGACGTTAACTTCGGTTACTGCTGAAACTCGTTCCATTTAACTGTTTCATTTCGCCCCCATGCTCGTCCTTTTCTCTCTTCCCAGTAGGTGATGGCGTCATCCAAAGCTACCGAATAACGGGTGAAAGAAGGTTTATGGCGTGTTTTTGAGGGGAAATGAAAATGGAACAGCTTCTGGCTGAGCGGTTTCCACCACCCACTACGGTGAGGTCCTCGTTGACTTCTGAGTCGACTTCTGGCGCGATAGTTGATACAGTGAATTCGCCCACACTGTAAAAGTCGCTTCCCATTCATTTAAGTGAATTTAGGCTTTTTTTTACTTCTGTCTGTCTTAGATTTTCCCTGTGGGTGGGTAGGCATACTCAGGCACAAACACACACACATATACTGTATATGTGTATATTATATATATATATATATATATATATATATATATATATGCACACACACAGACGTTGGCCACTTTTCCTAGATACAATGACTTCTAAATTTCTCAATTTCTTCACAGTTTTGGATCAATTTATAACTATAAGAATTTCCTCACATGAAGCTGTGGTTTTCTTCTGCTTGTATCCAAAATGTATGGATACATCGAAAAGTTGATAAGTCATTGTCTCTTGTTATGAATAAACAACAGCAATAATAAATAAATAAATATACTGTATATATATATATATATATATATATATATATATATATATATATATATATATATAAATAAAATTTATAGCTTTGGAATCCTCTTTGTGTTTCCATATTTTCTGTGGCCTTAGAAAAACTCGATTCCTCAGTGGTGGCATTATATGATGCCACTGGGAACTTTTACCCATCCGACTCTGCATTAAAAACCAAATTAGTAAAATGGAAAGAATGTGACTTAATTTCCTCTCGGCCTTCTCTTCTTCCTCCCTTGGTCACATCCTTACAATTAGAATGGAAGACGATGCGACGCTCCAGCAACTTTTATGACGGCCTGATTAGTAAGATGGATGGAGTCTTCTTCCAAGAAGATTCCCTCTCTCTCTCTCTCTCTCTTGCTTGTGAAAAGTTTCAACTTCAGAGCTTAAGGTTTCTGTGTTATGATTACCTTTCTTTAAACCAGTTTTGAGAATCATAAAAAAATTAAAAATAAAAAAGTTATGTTACTGTGAATTACGTTGTCGTCCCATTCGCTATTTTCCACCCAAAACGGATATTTTGACCAATCTATAAATCTATTTGAATGAACTAAAAATATCTAAGCAAAGGCGCTACAGTAATTTAGACTGGAACCGGAGTGGACAACGTTTCAATAAGAGCATTCGTAGACGATACACCTTTGACAAGGCTAAGCAATCTACTCCACATGATCACTTGTCCACAGAACTCTATTCTTATCGCCCTGAAATGTACGTATTTGTTGGCCACTGGGGTGAAATCTGGGTAAAATTTTTGCGCAACTTTACGGCCAGTCTTACTAACAGGTGAACAAATAGAAGAAAATCATACCCTCCTTGCTGGAGGTACAGTGGAATACTGGAAGGGTAATCTGAATTTGCTCAAAGTACACAGTTTAATTAGTAACATATTCCGTGGGCGATTATAAGTGCAAGAATTTTCTTGACTAATATCACTAAGGAAAATATAAGATCGTCAGTAAGCTTTCGATATGGAAATCTGAATTTCATTTTATC
>NC_089757.1:16978227-16990727 GCF_040412425.1 Macrobrachium rosenbergii
GGTTAACAACTAATTCATTTCACAGTCATCATTACTGTGCTTCATTTCATGACGGAGTCCACATCATTAAAAGGATGATATTCATAAATACAATAACCACGTTATCTTCATGGTTTTAAAACCTCACTGATTAGCATGGAATAAACTATCATCCATTTTCACCTGATTGCAACTGTCACTCTCTCTCTCTCTCTCTCTCTCTCTCTCTCTCTCTCTACACAATCAGCAAAGCAGGGCTGTAAATGAATTTCTTTGAAGAACCTGTGCACAAATTTCTTCCGAGGGCAAACTTAAGCCGTAGAAGATGGAATCATAATGGAGTTATGAGCAGAGTAATATCGAGTTAATTCTCAAAGGCAATTGCCTCAGGCTTCCTCGCCTTGAAAAGCTTTGAGTTTTCTGAGCGTCATTTAAAACAGATCCTAACTCTCTCATGTTGTTATTTTTTCAAATGTTTAATGTTACTATTCCTGTATTATTGCTCTTACCTCATGCTTTACCCATTTTCTCATTTCATTTTGCAATATATATATATATATATATATATATATATATATATATATATATATATATATATATATATATATATATATATATATATATATATATATATGTATATCGGATTTCTAATTTTCCCAAGAAATGTGTTAACCTTCCGGTTTCGGAAATTGTTCTGAGGTGAAGTTGCTAGTCCCATGCCTTTTTCTTTAAGACTTGTTCCGAGCAGTACCATCGTCTACCACCTAAGTACTCATTTCACAGCTCAAATCAACAGAGGCAAAGGGAGTTTCCAGCGGGGCTTGCCCTTCCTTGCTCAGGTCTCGGGTCTCGGTCGGGCCGCACAGTAGCTGAGTATGCAACAGGTTACGCACTATAATATATATATATATATATATATATATATATATATATATATATATATATATATATATATATATATATATGTATATATGTATATATATACACATACATATATATATGTATATATATACACATATATACATATATTATATATATATATATATCAATAGTTACCTCTCTCTCTCTCGCTCTCTCTCTCTCTCTCTCTCTCTCCACCCCCAACCCAATCTCTTCCACTTTGATTGGAGCTACCCAACCTTTTTTGTGTAAACCCATCCCTTCCCTCCCGGTTATCCACCCCCCACCGCCACCCATCAGTTTGATGGAACCCTTATCCCCCTATACCTTGATGCCAGCATGTGAGGGCTACAGGAAAATAAGAGAGGCTCTCCTACCGAAACTTCGTTTTGAGCTGTTACATCCTCAGCGGTAACAAACGATCAAAATAAAAACCTAATAAAAATATAAGAATTTGCAACAATAAAATGCACTTCTTGAAACTGCTGAAGTTCAATCAACTCATTCACATAAAAATCATCGCTCTAATGAAACAGTCGACTGTGTGGGGGTGGGGTGAGAATTTCCTGATCGAAGATCTACAAAGCACAGTAGGTCACAATGCAACTAAGGAATAAAAATTAAGTTACATTAAAAGCGACTCTTTCATTTCTTGAGTTCCGTAAACGCTACTCTATTGAAATGATTTTCCTTTAAAAGTACTCAATCACTTTGATGGCCTACTGGGGCCTCACTTTAACCCCGTTTCCTTTATTATTCTGCTCCAACGCAAGCTTAATTAAAGCTCATAAGAAATCATAGACAACGGAACCCGGTATACAGTGGTGGTCATCCATCCAAATACTGACCAAACCATTGGTTGGCGCTGGGCGATCTTACGTCATTCAAAACACTGCTATCTTCTCCCTCAAAAGTGTTTATCTCTTCAGCTTCTTTACCTTGACTTCTCTTCAACGTTCATATTTTTTTCACATAAAAATTCCCCCCCCCCCCACCGTAAGCCTGTAGTAATTCTACAGGAAGTGACTGGCTGGTCTCGGAAAACAACCTTATAACAATATTATTAATAATAAATCTCTTCGTGTTTACTACGATCGTAATCAACCCCTGTGCCTTTTGAAGGCTGCTTCATGAAAAAAAGGAACAATCTGAACAATCTGAGGGTGATCTTTGTTCCCGGCAACACGGCGCTCTCGTTCTTTGTTCACTCGCTGCTCTAGTTCATACCAGACGACTTTCAACCCTTTCATACCTTTGTTCCTTTTTGTATGGGTTAGTGTCATTAATTAGAGAGAGAGAGAGAGAGAGAGAGAGAGAGAGAGAGAGAGAGAGAGAGAGAGAGAGAGAGAGAGACGGGCGCTTTGATCTTCCTTAGCTCCGCTACAATCCTTTCTATACACAAAAGACCACTAACTCCACATTACAAATAAGCATCAAAATAATGTCATTAATAATTCACTATGGTTTAAGATTGGCTACCAATAAAATTGTGGTCAATATACATTCAAAATCCCAGATAAGCTTCCACACTACCACAATACAAACACTTTTAAATAACCATAAAAACAAGTTTCGTAAAAATGCGGGTATAACTTTTTGAGTAATTCTGCTAACCAACATACAAACAACTTTTGCTTCAAATTTTGTGAGAGACAGCAATGTAACGGAGAGAGAAGGAATATTTAGGGGATCTCTCTCTCCTCTCTCTCTCTCTCTCTCTCTCTCTCTCTCTCTCTCTCTCTCGATGAGGATTGCAGCGAACCAGGACTCCATGGCAGGGCAAATGATTTAAGGCGCATTCTGTTAAACCTTGGTGTGCCTCTGTTGGCCTAAGCTACGCATTAGTTGCTTTTGGTCTGCAGTAAAGTGTCGCCATCAGAGAGGAAAGGGACATAGGGCTAGCAACCCCATCTAAAATTCTTTGCTAAAAGTTGGATTTAGTACGCTTTTTGAAGCAATCCCACTATAGGAAAAAAAAAGCGTATATTTTAAACAAAATGATAGCATACTTTATTTCGACTCAAAGTCTTACACATTACATTGTGCAAGTATACAGTACAGGATTAATTTTATTAGCCCATCAATCAGACATCAACAGACCATCATCAACTACAACCCTGCACCTCTTCTCCGTTTTCCTTTTCTGTCTCAAGTCATTCAGTAACAATACATTACTTAACTGCTTGTTACAACATGAAAACCCTAACGCCTTTTCTGAACTCGATATTACCTTCATTTTTAACCACATATTTTTTATTTACATTTGAAAACGTTGCGTATTATGTCTTGGGTTTTTGTTCTTTATTCTTAAAAGATATTGGTTCAAAACAATAATTTCCTTCAATAGTTTTGTTTAGAAATTACATGCCTTAATTAACCACGACTCCTTGTGTATTTCTACGCAGGATTACGAAGAAAAAAATTAATCAGAATCGCTCTAGGTGTTTACAAAGATTGGAATCTACGCCCATGCCTTTTGAAATTACTTTGACGAGGGGACTAATTACTCAGTTCTTTGTTCTATGTCCTCTCAAATCCCGTTATAACCCTTCTTCCTTTTATATGGGTTAGGGCTTTTTGTTAAATGAAAGAGAGAGAGAGAGAGAGAGAGAGAGAGAGAGAGAGAGAGAGAGAGTTGCACTTTAATCTCGGCTCATTTGGAATCAGTTACGTAAGGGAGAGGAAAAGGAATATGCATTCTAAGATACAAAATAATAATAACAATATTAATAACAACAACTCACAGCCATCAAACGCCGGAGAATGTATGGTCATGCAAGAAACCTCTTCATTTAAAAGGATCCTCCTGTTTCCTGATAACGATACCCGCCTCGTTTAATTTCTTCCCCCCTCTCCCTTTCTACCTGGTTGTTAGCAGACTGTTGTGAGTCGCTGATGGAGCGAAGAAGGAAAGAACGAAAAACAGTAACAATCGTATGTACTAATACTTCTCCAAAATATATACGATCTTGAACAGAAACATAAAACCTGGGATTTCCTTTAAGTGGTAATCCCCGCCTCAACTGGGGTAAAACCTCTTCTTCTTTCTCTGCATCTTTTCCCACTTCTATGTGGGGTCGATGTTTCTGGCAAACCATTCACCTAATATTAATCAGATCACTAAGAACACAATTCAGTACAAAAGGGCTTCGGGATATCGGAGACTTGAAAGAGGACGGGTGACGTATGAGAGAGCAATATGACGAGGCTCCAGATTCCTAGGACCAAAGCACGAAGTTTTTTGGTCTCCTGTCTTCCATCAAGCAACTTTCAAAGGGCACCAAAACAGATTACGATCCATAAAACGCGTCGGGGACGGGGGAGGAGAGCATTGTTTTCTGACGATGAAAGTTCCCTAGATGTTAGGCGATGGTGTCAAGTGTAGAATGAATGAATGAATGAATGAATAAATGAACGAATGAATGACTGTAGTTTATCTGGTGTCACAATGTACACATACATACATACATACATACACAGAAACACACAAACACACACACACACACACACACACACACATATATATATATATATATATATATATATATATATATATATATATATATATGTATATATATATAAATATAGTGTATATATGCATATTGGTGAGTGAAAAATATCTATAGACATAGATTCAAAAGCATTTGATTTATTACGACGCGTGTTGTAAGAACAATGCGGATTTAATAAAAAAAATTAATGCGAGAGTCGATGTTAAGAGTAAAGAACACAAGGTCTAGGCCTTGCAAGAAAAAATACCATAAATATCGTATAACATTCCAAAAACCAACATTCTAGAAACTATACAATGTAGATCACGGGCTGTTTATGTGCAGTGATAAGCCTTCTCGTAAATCTGTAATTTAATTAAATTTATTAATTATCAAATTCCTTGGGAACTCTATACGGAACTTGGTACTTAATCTGAAATGTCTCGCGCTGACAAGTACCTAAAACCACCTGGCGCAAAATTGCACGAATATGTACTGTACAATTACAGTTAGTAATTTAAATTAAAATTTCGCTAAAAATAAGAGAAAACAACAAAAATCCTTCCTTATACTCGACACCAGTAGACAACATTCCCTTCTCGGCGTCCTAGAAGGACCCTATATCAGTAGAGCTCCTCCGCCCATTAGGTCGATAATTTCATTAGGTGTCTTGGAGTCCCCTTTCGTATGGTGGGAACCCACCACCCCTCCCACTAAAGATGGGAGGCTAACCAGGCCAGGAGATGAGGGGGAGTGAGCAAGATTTAAAGGAATGAGTATGGAAAGACGCACCAAGCTTCAGTAATGGGGGGAGGGGGAGAGAGGGGGGAGGTGATGTAAATCTAACCTCCTTGGTGGAAGAGGAGGGCGAGGGGGAGGGGGGAGATATGGAAAGGGAATGGAGGCGATGGTTAATAGGCAGGGGAATTACTGTTATTGCCATTACTAAACAGAGGTATTATTATTATTATTATTATTATTATGAAGTAACATTGTGACGTAAAAATTCTGATAGCTAATGCAGAAAAGCCAAAGGGGACGGATGAAAAGTAAAAGGGAAAAAGCACTGCAACTGGAGGAAAGCTCCAAAGATCAATTACAGGTAGCAGCGAGTGGTCCGATGCACACACTATTCCTCAAGATCGAACACCGTTCCCCACACCGCCCCCCCAACCCCCAACACTTACAACCCCTTCCCCAGTGAAAGGGAAGGGGGAGGAGGCTTTGATTAAAAAAACAACGCTGCGTATTAAAAAAGTTAATACGAAAGTTAAGGAACAGCTGATAAATATGAACTACAAATGAAGGGACAAAAGTAGATAATTAGCGGTTTCCTTATAGGGATAGAGAGATGGAATGAGGTGGAGAAAAGATTTAGAGTTTATTCGAATAACTGATTCAAGTTATCTGCCGTTACATTCTGATCATACCTTTCGAGTGTGCCGAAACCATCATTTTAAAAAATCAACTGTTTGCCTACATCGTTCCTGAACCAATTGACTTCTTCGAATCAATATTTGCAAATCTTTAGAAACTGTCGTTATTTTCTGCCGTTATTGTAAGACCCCAAAGTGTAGAGCATTCTTTTCTGTATCTAGTTATTGTTTACCTTTCCCATTTCAAGTATAAAGAACAGCCACTTATTTTCTGAAGCCAATAGGGAACTAAAATCGACATTACTGTACAGGTACTTTTTTCATCCCTTGGTATTCTAGGTTTCGCAGAAGAGTACTTCATAAGATCTCCATACTGGCTATTATTGTATTGCCATTTTATAAAGCATAACTCTTATCATATAACTTATCAGATTAATGGCGGTATGGTACCTGGAACTAAGGGTTGTTTAACAATTTCGAGCTAGATACCCTTACGGCAGTTCGGGCCCTTGCTACTGCAGAAGCCAGTAGTAACTCAGGGAACAAGGGCCTGTAACTGGAACAGTAAAAGTTTGAGTAAAAGGTCCGAATGAAGTCACTGTTAAAGAGTAGAAGACCGAAGAAAACAATAGCTGCGGTCCTGAATTTCGTCATGTTGCCCGTTTTGTGAAGCTGGTCATGATCCCATGTAAGTGAAAGTTGGCCTAATTATTAGCTATAAAGCTTCTAAAAACTGAAAGAGTTCTTCATAGTGCCGGTCTCCTGTGTTCTAGACACTTCTAACAGCGGAAGGTTAGCCATAGTATGTCGTCTACCCATAGCTCAAATGATGCCGCAAAATGTTAGATCATTAAAAATTTCCAACTTGTTACTTAAATATGTCTATTGGTTTAAATTTACAATTTATTCCTTTCTTTTAATCGTTCATGATTAAATGCACTGCTATCAAGACAAATGAACTGATCCAACATGTTGAAGTTCGACTCCAAAGAATTCTCACAATATTTTTTGAGTTTCTAACCACTTAATTTGTTTTATTACAATTGTCTTACACCTATTTCAGGTATCTGTAGTAATTTTTCATAAACTCTGAGAAGACGGTTGACCAATAAACAATTAAAAACTTATCAAAGATGTTTTTCCAATATGCAACAACACACTCCAACTTTGGCAAGATACTGATCCAAAATAATGAAGTTCTCAACAAATAAAACATAGGCCTAATCGACTACTGATCGGCAGAGCTTAGGCCTAAACAGGGTGTTACTTTGTGGGCCTCCTACCTAACCCCTACGATGGAAGTCGAGCAAATTAGGTCTCATGGTCCAGAGAAATAAGATAAAGATGTCAATAAGAACAGATGAAGAAAGATTCTTAAATCTCCCTCATTGAGACCCACTATCCTCCGACAATTATTTACACATGATTGGAACGCAATAGCAGTCTACATCGACAGCGTTTGAAGATTATGAAGACGCGGGGGAGACTCTATATGAAAAAGAGCTTCAGGTTCATCATCTGTAAATCTGAGGTATAAAGACGAATATGCAACAAACAAACACGAAAAACAATATATATATGTATATGTATATATATATATATATATATATATATATATATATATATATACATACACATATATATATATATTTGTATGTATATATATGTGTGTATGTATGTATGCATATATGTTTGTATGTTTGAGAGAGAGAGAGAGAGAGAGAGAGAGAGAGAGCTGCAAACCACCTGAGTACAAGGGAAGGCCCGCCTTTGTCGGCAGAGTTTTTGTTAAAGTCATCCGCCCTGTTATGCTTCATGATGAAGATTTTTGCAAGTGATATTAGATTTTCGATACTTTGAACACAGGAACAAAATAATAATCAATCATAGTTCTACCGTCAACCCAATTTCTTATTATTCAATTTACTCAGCTTTAAAACTATAGTGTCAAAAACGCCATTAAGTAGCTAACCAAACTACCAAAAAATGAACAAAAATATAATGGAATGAAATGTGAAATCAAAGAAAAACTTGTTGATGAGTAGTATGGTACCAAGTATACAAAATTACTACCACTACCACTACTGCCTCTACAACAACTGCTACAGTAATTCTACAGCATGCCTATATTTACAATGAAGTACATTCTTGAGCACTTAGAAATAAACAGAAAAGAACGCAGACAATGTCCGAACGGCCTCTTCCACGGCAATATTGCAAGATGGCATCGCTAAGTGCGGGAATGTCTGAAGAGGAGAGGCAAACCAGTCGGTCTGATGGCTTCGCATATTTTGAGGCGCATAAATTTGAAATAAGTATAGACTACGAACAAACGTCTGGAAGCGCATTTGAATCCAGAGAAGATGTGGTAAGGTGAGCTCAGGATAAAACAGAAGAGAGAGAGAGGGAGAGAGAGAGATAAATGCTTACGTTGACCTGCACATTAAATTAAGTACTTAGTAGTCTGTCGACTGTGGCAGGTTGTTGGTGGGGATTGACAACAATATGAGCAAAGTAACCTTATCACAAAACACTGTACTAATTGGCAGTCACACAAGTAACACCCTCTGGATTCAACCCAGAGAGAGAGAGAGAGAGAGAGAGAGAGAGAGAGAGAGAGAGAGAGAGAGAGGGGGGGGGCATGAATATATTCATAGCCAGCAATTACAGTAATTACTAGCTCTGTATTAACTCAGCACGAACGAGGATCTAGGTCGATGTGTAAATGGTGTCAATCCATCCTGGTTCGTGTATCCTATTTACCACTGCAACGCATTACAGTAACGTTATGCGGTTATGAATTTCTCTAAATTCGATCACCTTTAGAATGTAGAACCTTTAGAACATCATATACATAAATACATACATATATATGTATATATGTATACATATATATACATACGTATATATATATACTGTATATATATATATTGAAAGTGGAATGGTTTTAAAGGGGTTAAGACACGTGGAATAAGACAGTGGGGATGCCTTAAGTATGAAGGAATTAAAAGGAGTACTGGATGTCAACTTTTTTCACAAGGAAGGAAGTCTACATCTTACTTTCATTTTTTAGTCACAAAGAAAATATGAAATGATTTGATGCCTGTCAGGAAATATAAGACTGAGATGATGAGTTGTAGTGTTTTCCCAGTTAAGTATATCTTAGTTTAACCAGACCACTGAGCTGATTAACAGCTCTCCTAGGACTGGCCCAAATGATTAGACTTATTTTACGTGGCTAAGAACCAATTGGTTACCTAGCAACGGGACCTACAGCTTATTGTGGAATCCGAACCACATTATAACGAGAAATGAATTTCTATCACCAGAAATAAAGTCCTCTAATTCTTCATTGGCCGGCCGGAGACCCGAACTCGGGCCTAGCCGAGTGCTTTTCGAGAACGCTACCGACTCGTCCAACGAGTTTTCCCAGTGAAATATAGTAGTAATCTACAGATGTAATTACAGGTAGCTGTCAATGAATATTTCAGCCATCAAAAGTTAGCGGGGATCAACCACGAAACGAATATAAGCGGAGTAATTTGAGCTTTTTCGACATTACATTATAATAGTTAACAGATGCACTCGTCACTGGACACCTCAGAACATGAACAATTTCTTTAGTTCGCAATTTTCAAATTTTTGTTGCAGATGATATACGTATGGATATCCTGTTTTGCAAAAATAAAAAATAATAAGACCTCCACTACTTCAAACCGTTGAATTAAACTACATTTACAATGCTTAAGTAATAAAAAAAAACAAAATTAAGTATTTTTCCTACCTGCGGCCTTGGTATAAAGAGAACTGTATTTACATTAGCGCTTGGTTCAACATCAAAGGTAAACATAGCTTTTGACTGATTAAGTTTGCCTAATTGCAATAACAAAGTATCGAATTCTTTTCAACCGGAAATATAAAAAAAATTGTTGATCTTTCCCACAACTGGTCATGCAAAATTGTTGGGGCATAAAACCTTGAAAATTCTAAGTTTTGTTTTCCATTGTTGTGAAAAGTCATACATTTCAAAAGTTTGACAGAGAATCATTTCACCCGCTTCAATGTTTCTTTTAGGAAAAAACAGTAGTATATTCTCTCTCTCTCTCTCTCTCTCTCTCTCTCTCTCTCTCTCTCTCTCTCTCTCTCTCTCTGTGTGTGTGTGTGTGTGTGTGTGTGTGTGTGTTTGTATATTTGGTAAAGTCATCAAATGGCTTGCTTAATCAAGAAGTGAATTATTTAGTGACTTTTTGTTATCGTACACACATTCTCTCTCTCTCTCTCTCTCTCTCTCTCTCTCTCTCTCTCTCTCTCTCTCTCTCTCTCTCTCTCACAAGAACTTCATGTTATAGTTTTGAAGAAAAATTACAAAGAGCACCACGATACAGAATAACAATAATTTTCAATTAGAAAGCACTTTGAACTAATGACAGAGAACTGTTAACGGGAAACTCCTTTACACGGACTTTTATTTCATCAATTAAGAAATGGACGGTTTCTGCTTATGGCAACTGTCACGGACACAGGCACTAATATATATATATATATATATATATATATATATATATATATATATATATATATATATATATATATATATATATATATATATATATATATATACACACACATATATATATGTATATATAAATATATACACATATATGTACATGTGTGTCTGTGTGTGTATGAATTAGAAATTTAGAAATATCACACAGGCGTAAAAAAAGGTATTCATTTTAAAGATTTAATACGAGCGTGGTCTTTTTATTTTCTAAAGGATCCCCTTTCTTCATTGGTAAAAATGACGGGAAAATCATAAGTTTCACAAGCAAACGGACAATTTAATGCGTTCACCTGTGCTTCTTCAGTTGAAGATTTCTCCGTCGACATTTCCTAATGAAGAAAAAGACCTTATAGAAAAACAGAAAGCAGCGACCATAAAATAATGAGCTCTGAAACACAGCACTTACTTTCTCTATCTATCTATCTATCTATCTCTCTATCTATCTATCTATCTATAAATATATATAATCTTCATACTTTGCGACTATATTCAAATATGTCAGTGGATTCAGATAAATACGCAGGCCCACACACGTTCATGCATTCATAGGATATGTAAAAATTCACGACTTAATAAATCACATACAATAACCGAAAAGAAAAATGATTTTTCCTTTTCCAGAGAGGAGAGTTTTCCCAAGCAACGCTGAATAATCAAAGTCGAAAGCAAATGCAGCGGAAAGTTTCACAGGAGGCGGGCACGGTATTCCACCCCCATCCCAAAGAATTTATTCCATTTGGATACTTATCTCATGAAGCAATTTCCTGAAATCTGCGTCTATTTCTTTTAAGGCTCCCGCATGATTTGGTTTTATTAGATCTAACGTGTATCTTTCACATTAGGATATACTTATGAGCTAGAGAACCTTCACATAATTACCTATCGAAGGTGTTGACAAAAAATGAGACAAGACGTGGGTGAGTATTTTCGTCTAACTCTGTGAATGGAGATGATACTATTATCATGAAACAGGTCATTAAAAAAAGTAACCACAGCAGAAAAAATTGTCAGAGATTGTGAATGCTCATACAAAATAAGGTGGGGGAAGTCACGTGATCAACCGTAGGGTGCTTATACTACAGCCTAGAATGTGATGTATCCGTACATTTGTCTGTCCTTAATACTACATACTACAGAAGATCGATTTCAATTGAATATTAAGTAGGAGTGAAGTATGTAACCAAGAAGATTTCATTAAGATTTCCATTTTCCCTTGGGGGTGCTGGATAAAGAGTACCACCCCTCAATACTTTTTAAGCTGTTCGTGGCACGCATCGACCGACTCGTCTCTAAAAACCAACCCGCGAACGCAATTAATGTCTAAGCAAGCACCACAAGGAGCCTTGCTATGCACTTGTCAGTTTCGCCTTTATGTGGAAAAGAAAACAAGAGCCGAAACGGAACTGGTGAGCTCAGAGTTTGAGGGAAGAAAAATGATCCAGCACATCTAAAAGAAGCTCACAGCTTTTATACGCTTTTATGCGCCTGTGGACAAAGGACTGAATTGTGAAAAATAAAACATTTACTTCAAATAAAACATTTACTTCCCTAAAGCCACACATGCATACGAGAGAGAGAGAGAGAGAGAGAGAGAGAGAGAGACAGAGAGAGAGAGATGAAACCACGCTTGTAAATATGCATACATGTTACAGGGAGAGAGAGAGAGAGAGAGAGAGAGAGAGAGCGCAAACCTTATTTAAAACCATCCCAACAACGCAACAGCATCTGCTTAACAAAAGGACAACTTCGAACTGTCCCTGTCATCTCAAAGAAGGAGAAATGCATTGCAACTTACAGACAAACTTTCCCTAACCACTTACACCAACCCATACACATAAAAAAAATGGGGAACATCGGATTCATAAGGGTTCAAACTGAAAGAGGTCTGGCATGAGGAGAAAAAGTGAGACAGAGAGAGCAACAAAAGAAAGCGTCTAGTTGCTAGGAACAAAGGACTTTCTTTCCCTTTCCCCCTTTCACAGATGCTTTTCATCAAGGTGTTTTCAAAAGCCACAAACGTGGCCAACGCTCGATAAAAACAAGCTACGATAAAAAGGGAAAAACTGTTAAGGAGGAGAGTGAAATGGAAGGAACTGTTTTCTTGGGATGAAAGGTTATTCGGTGTCAAAGAGTAGGTTTCGCGTTTGGGAATAAAGAGAATAGAAAAATGGTGAGATAAACCAATAGTTT
>NC_089757.1:16995727-17005727 GCF_040412425.1 Macrobrachium rosenbergii
ATTCTCTCAATAAGAGATGCAAAACGACTGAGAGATTGACTATGAAATAAAGAGAATTCAAAAGAATTCTTGCATTTTCATGAAAATCTTTTATGAAGGTCTCTGATATAAAATCAGAGTACCAAAAGACTCGAACTTTTCATTCTCCAGTAAGTTTTTCTTTACAAAGGAAGCATTAAAAGTACAGGGACACTGAAGGCTCCAAATGCAAAAAGAGACTCCATCAGCGACTGATGGCGTTATTCATTAACCCCTGTGGAGCTGGATATCCCTGGAGAGAGTCAGTACTCGTGAGGAACCCCAAATTCCTCCTCCTTCAGCATGTGCTTTAAACCTCTCTCTCTCTCTCTCTCTCTCTGGTGTGTGTGTGTGTGTGTGTGACGACTAGTTATTATAGTGAGACAATTATTCATAATAAGTCAATAGCAAGTCAATATATCTCTCTATCTCATTAATCTGCGTTTTGGCCTCCCCTCTCTCTCTCTCTCTCTCTCCTCTCTCTCTCTCTCTCTCTCTCTCTCTCTCTCTCTCTCTCTCTCTCTCTTCTCTCTCAGCGTTCCATCCAAGACCAACAAGGTCTGAATGAACCTTGGCCAAGTGTCGGAAAAAAAAGTCGAAATTGGGACGAAAATAGCGGGAACAAAGAAACTTTTAAATCTAAAATAAAAAATCTAGCAACAAAGCATATGAATAAAAATACACAAGATAAAGCATAGAGATATCTTTACAACAAAACTTTATACTCATACAATAACATTATGTAACTGAGAACATTTCAGGGGAAAACAAAATCAATAAAGTCTAATCATACATATAATTACCCCGACCTCGAATGAAGCCAAAGTCCAAGTGGCGGTCAGTGGACTAAATATGCCATTTAACATTTTCAAGTGTAAGTCAAGCGGAAAATTGGTATCTAACAAGAAAATCACGATCCGTATAAGTCATAGAGAAATTGATGGTTTGTAGCCTCACAACGTATTAGACAGGGAAATGGGCATTTGGCTGGGGTATAAGAGCATGTTACCCTGTGTTGGCTGTCTGGGTATAATGAAAATAATAGGTATATATTATGAAAGTTTGTTGGCAGGGTGAATTTTTTGAAGGCTATTACAGCTTGCAAAATCTAATACGAATAACGGTAATATGGTTGTCAAGAGTTACGATATTCTTGACGATGAACATCTCTTTCAAAGGTCCAGAAAGCAAAAGGATTAAATAAGATAGAGAGACAAGATAGAGAGACAAGAGACAGACGCAGACAGAGGGACAGTCCAACGAAAAACGAACAAGTAAAAAGGACAATAAGGAAATGCTTCTTCCTTCATTTTATTGCCTTAAATACTCATAATTAACATTAGTGCTGTTGCTATCATCATTATTACTTCTACGATTTAAGAGAAACGGATTAGAAATTGTGAACTGTTGCCGAGGAACTATCAGCAACAACTCTCACAGCACGAGAGGTCTGCTAATGACTATGCCTGCCAATTAATACGGTGTTATTAATCATTATTCCTTGTACTTATGCATGTAATATCAATAATAATTTTATTAATAATACATATATCATTAACTATCTATTTCCCACCAGTAGTATACGAACTTTTTAGCATACGGGCAAAATTCCCAGTGGGGATATTCTTTTTATGGATATGCATGTAGAAACGACAGTCCGAACAAAAGAAAAATAAATATTTTTTAACGAATTTTCCCAATGATATACACTCTGAACATGCGTACATAAACGAAAACAAATCAATAAAAATCAAGTCAGGTGACTTTAGTCAGCATTTTTTTAACGGAACATCCTTTCGAGTGTTTGAATATAAGCAGTAATTTCAATAAAATAGAAAGCTAAAAAAAACACGTCATAAAGTATCAGTAATGATACACTTTCAAACGCATGCATTCAGAACGAATACATAAATTGTTGGCATATTTTCCAAATGAATCATACATTCAATATTCGCTCATAAAAGAAACTAGAATTTTAAAAGCTAAAAAAAACACCAGTCTGCCAAATTTTCTTTTTAAAAGAACCCACTTTCAATTTCAGTAAAAGAAAAGCTAAAACACCAGTCTGCCAAATTTTCTTTTAAAAAAGAACCCACTTCAATTTCAATAAAAGAAAAGGTAAGTCGAAAACGCAAAAAGCATTTCCACTCCAAAGACAATATCGCAATGCAATCGTGAAGTATTTGAGAGGAACGCATATGAGATCATCTCTTCCCGAAAGAATATATTTGAGAAGCATAAATTTCGTATTGGTAAGGAGTCAGGACAAACATTTGTCTATTTTGGTTATTGAATGGATAGGGGGCTCAAGGGCATGGAGGCAAACTTTAAGAGAGAGAGAGAGAGAGAGAGAGAGAGAGAGAGAGAGAGAGAGAGAGAAGCAGAGAATGGGTAAAATTATCCACAAGGATAGAAAGACATCGTGAAATAAAAATGATCCACAACTGAGAGAGAGAGAGAGAGAGAGAGAGAGAGAGAGAGAGAGAGAGAGAGAGAGAGAGGAACAACGAGGTTTTACAATATCAAATAATCCACGTCACTTCCCCACCACCTCCCGTAAAAAAAAAAATCAAAATATACAAAAAGCGATGGGATTAGAACAAATGCGATAATGAACTTGGCAACCTCGTTCATAATTTAATCTGTAATCGCAATGCGCGCCTTCGGGAATTGAATGAAATCGACGCGAATTTCGTCATTTCAACAATCACTAATGGTGACGGCTCACTTGGCCTCCGTGAGATATCGTCTGAATCATTCACAATATTTCTTACTAAACGTTTGTCATTATAATATTAATAGACCGACATAAACACACCAAATGAATATTTTAACAAAATGAAATGCTTCTTATTTCATATTTTTCTCTGCTTAAAACAATGATGGTCTAAGAAAATAAACTCTGCAGTTTTAGACTGTCGTCTTCTGCCCGTGCAACTGGCCCTTTATATAAATTAGAGAAAATGAAGGTATTTAGTCGGAGCCTCGAGACAGTACGGGTAACGGCTTTGACCTTCTATATTACTGCCTTTTTGAAGGTCTGGGCATTAGCATATTAGTAAACAATATATGACATTAAAAGAAATGGCTTTATAAAAGGTTGTAAACTTTTAAAATGCAGATGGATATATCTTATCATCCATGGCCATTTAATGGTCTCACTTCTGCGTTTATCCAGTAACTGCTGGATCAAGGATGAACCCCCTGTGCAGAAAATTTCATGGTATCAGCTGCTGCTTGTTAAATCAGGGCAGGACAAACAAAAACAAAAAAACGTTTAAATAGAATAACTGGAAAAAATCTTAAGGTAATTCCCATATGAGATTAGAAGTTTCTTTCGTAAAGCCTTCCATTGTAAAATCTCTGAACTCTTCTGCTTTCCATGAATTTATCATTATTATTAAATAACAAGCAGCAAAATGACAGGAGGCTTCAGGTATGGAGAATGACTTAGTGTAAAGGAAAGAAAAGCTCAGAAGAAGAAAGGAGTAGAAACAGAACCTGTACACCCAAGATTAATAAAATAGATTAGGCTGTATACTGGGGAAAAGGGGATTGAATCGGATCAGCTTTCAAGGAGTCACAAATGAAAATATCCTAAGACAGTTCTGGACGAAGATATATAATAGGAGATACCTCAATACCTCCTAAGTAAGTAAATTAGTACACAAATATTATAAGTAGAAAAGAAAAGGAGATTGGTGGTAATTATTCTGGTCACTGTATGGACAGAAGGTTGTGGTGGTTAACGAAGACAGGTGGAGGAGGTGAGGGATTGGGGAATGGGAAGGGTGTGTTAAATTCATTAGCACACATGATCCAATAAACTGACGGAGCTATAGCTTAGTAATAGTGTATCTAATGATAAAATAAAATAATGAGTCAGGTAAGACATACAAAGAGAGAGAGAGAGAGAGAGAGAGAGAGAGAGAGAGAGAGAGAGATTCGTACAATGGAAGCATAAAAACAACCCAACAGCCTCTACCCTGCCAAACAAGACAATCCATAGATACCCCCTCCCTGGACCCCTCGAGAGAAATAAAATGAAACTAAAGTGCGACCTTTTCCAGCTGTAAAGATAATTTTTCCATAAACAGACTTCCAATATATCAACAGGGTTCCATGGATCACAGACTTGAATCGTAAGACGTTAGATGTCTTAAGACTTGCCAAATGAATTTTATCATTGTAAGTTTTTACATAGGAAAAAAAAAAAGTATACCTTAGTTTAACCAGACCACTGAGCTGATTAAAAGCTCTCCTTAGGGCTGGCCTGAAGGATTAGACTTATTTTACGTGGCTAAGAACCAATTGGTTACCTAGCAAAGGGACCTGCAGCTTATTGTGAACTGAACCACATTATAGCGAGAAATTAATTTCTAACACCAGAAATAAATTTCTAATTCTTCATTGGCCGGCCGGAGAATCGAACATGGGCCTAGGAGAGTGCTAGGCGAGTACTATATCGACCTCCAATGAACAACTATTTAGAATACCATACATAGATCAGAGGAGACGGCCTACTCCTTCAGCCAACAGACCTCCCCCCGGCAACTCCCAGCCAGCAATCTTACACAGTTCCTTTTGGTGTTGCAGCGCTTTAATAACATACGGACACCTGACCAAGGACCACGTAGGAAGAGGTGTTAGTGAATGAGAACTACAAGACAAGGGAGGAGAGACGATGTGGTTTTTAATCGTTTGTTTGTGTGTGTAGTGTTTGCGTGCGTGTTTTGGAGTGCAGAGAGAGAGAGAGAGAGAGAGAGAGAGAGAGAGAGAGAGAGAGAGAGAGAGAGAGAGAGAAGCAGGTTCTAGACGGCATCATCTATCCTTAATGAGCACCAGAGCCCAAGTTACGCATTATCATTATGACTCACGTAAACTATGGGTTTAAGCCCTAGTCTGTTATTTTCATTATAACATACCCAATGCGATTTCTCTGGTCTTGACACGTCTGCGTGTTCATATTTTAACAACATGAATTTATTTGATAACATCAAACCTGCGAAGTAAATGCTTACAAACCATTTTCTCCCTATAATTAATGAAGCATGGCGTGTTTATGAAACTAAATACCCCGTCGTGGCAAATTCCAGTATGACATTTGACCTCTAAGGATGATCTTGACTTTGACTTCATCCTGCACATCCTCACTAGTAGAGTAAGGACCCCAATCAGGAAGTTCATCTCGCATAATTTAAAAGCTATCATCAAACTGAAATCCCTTATTGACCTCTGAGTATAACCTTGACGTTGATCCTAGATCCAACACATAAAATGGTGAATACCCATCACCAGGGACGATATACGCGGAAGGTGAGTTTTTCGTCTTCAAAGATATTGAAAGTGAAATACTTTGAAAACCTCAACTTTAATGGACGGATGGATATACAGACAGGTCATCACAACACGTCCCCAGACGGTGAACTGGGGCCACAGAAATTTCGGAAAAGCTACGAAAAAAATTCCCTATAAAACTACGTATATCATTAATAATCATAAAGGGCACTAAAAGAAACCTGGAGAAGCTTCTGAGACAAACACTGGATTGCAAGGCACCACTATATCAGTACCAGACTTCTTTATGCATTGCAAATCTCTTTGAATATAAGGAAAAGCACGACCTAAGACAGATTGAAACTTGGGAGAACAGACATATATAAATATAAATAAATCCTATATGCTGTATAGGAATCGATAGCATCTATTATAGCTTTTGTGGAGAGCTGAAAAATATTGCAGTCTTAATGGAAAATTTATAGAATAGTCTCTCAAAACACAGACAAAGAGAGAGATACAGACTAACCGCCAACGTGGCGCAAAGTGTGTGTGTGAGAGAGAGAGAGAGAGAGAGAGAGAGAGAGAGAGAGAGAGAAAGAGAGAGAGAGAGAGAGATGAAAATCAGTAGACTGGAAGCTCCAAAACAACCCAATAGCAGTGATGTTACCTAATGAAGAACTTCAATTCTCTCCCCCCCAACATCGATAGAGATATGATGACCTGATCGAGTCAATGTGATCATTCATCTCAATATGAAGTCGAATTTCCAAAATTTAGCTGAGTCTCATTTGTTCCATTTCACTGCATGATGAAAATCATAAAATAATAATTCATGCAAAAGTACATCGATGTTTTGTAACATAACTAACAAAAATATTACAAGTGGTTAATGATTGGTAGATTAGAGAGCTACATAAAATACCGTATACACGTACAGACATGTCAATTTCTCTTTTTAGTTTCGAATGTATATTTCATTACCTAAATTGCTTGTATTACCAAGAATAATTCTTTGCGTTTTTTAGTATCCAGTATCAACCCTCTGAGAATGTATTATCCTTCCAGCCTTGTATCCTAGGACATATAATGCTATCTATCTCATTCACCGTCCTTGACCTGACCTACACCAAACCCCTCACCTGAAAGTATTACAATTTCTTTTGATGTCAACGTTCTTCTTAATAACACAGGACAAGAGACAAGGACCGGGCTGAAGTGTTATTTCATGGATGAGAACTAGAAGAGAGAGAGAGAGAGAGAGAGAGAGAGAGAGAGAGAGAGAGAGAGAGAGAGAATTGAGAATTAACCATGAATTCTGCTACAAATTCCGTAACGCTGATTTTTTACTGACATAAACTATCACGAATAAATACCAGGTTCCAGGGCGCTGAGAAGACTGGAATAATTATAACGTGTCTTAAGCAGTGTTTCTGTTTTTAAGCAAGACTACTTTTACGGATTTAAGACTGGCTTTTTAGAACAGTCTTGCAAGTGTTACTGATATCACCAAGACGTTTAATATATTAAACTCATAAAATTCAAGATAGCCATATTACTATTTCAGCGCATCCATACTTGCCTTAGCTTCTGATCGATAGATTGTTTTGTTATTTCCGTCTGTATGTTTAAAACATCTGTCTTTATTATTCATCTATCTATTTTTTCTATATCCACCTTTCTTGATCCGTCATTGTTACTTATTTATTTTTTATTCATCTCTCACTGTTTCCCTCGTTTTTCACAAAGGACGACCGACCTCGGGGAGCTTGGTTTTTAAGTCATTGTCCCTTTTTTTCTAATACAAATGAATTTTGAATTATCTGGAACAATTATTATTATTATTATTATTATTATTATTATTATTATTATTATTATTATTAATGTCAATGCTTTCACCTACAATATGAGAAAACCATTACAGTACTCGAGAGATTCAACAGCAAGCACTAGACTGCAATGAAAGCATGTCAATCAGAGGCTTTTATGCACTGAAAGTCTTCCATAACAACAAAGAACAACTAAAGACCAAATGAAACTGCTACGTTGAAACGTTTTGGGAAAAGTAAGAAAAAGGGTAAAAAAATAAAAATAACAAGTAAAAAAATGCGTCGAAGTTTCTTTGGAGCATTCTTAATGAAGAAACTTTTTCACGTAGAAATGATGACCTTAGTCAATGTGATCATTCATCTCAATATCCAAGGCCACCAAAAAAACAGATCTATCTTTCGGTGGTCTCAGTATAATGCTAATATGAGCCACGGCCCATGAAACTTAACCACGGCCGGTGTGACCTGTCCTATAATTGCCAGAAGCACGATTATGGCTAACTTTAACTCTTAACAAATAAAAACTACTTAGGCTGTGATCTAGCTGCAATTTATTGTTTGATGACTGGAGGGTGGATGATCAACATACCCATTTGCAGGCCCTCTAGCCTCAGTAGTTTTCAAGATCTGAGGGCGGACAGACAGACAAAGCCGGCACAATAGTTTTCTTTGCAGAAAACTAAAATGTTCTAATACGTATCTACAGATAAAGCAGCTTCCCCATGCTCTGTGGAAGGATGAAAGCGGACTGTAATGTAGATTGGAATTAAAAACGGCGAGAGAGAGAGAGAGAGAGAGAGAGAGAGAGAGAGAGAGAGAGAGAGAGGTTAAAACATGAATATATACAGTGCGGCGAGCGAGCATCTGAGAAAGGACGAGAGAAATGGGAGTGCTAGAGTACATGAGAAATAAAAGAGGTACAGAAATGGAGAGAAGCTTTGACCTGTGAAAGAGAGCGAGAGAAACAGAGTGTACACAGAGTCAAAAGTTAAATTCATGCCTTTGTCCCCTCTCTCGAGGGAGAAATAAAATGAAACCTCAGCTGTGAACGTAGGTTTATCGTCAGTGATCGCATTTTCAGTTTGTTGCAAGAACTCTTCATGTCCCGAAAATTATATAACTTCATTTCTCAAGGGGATTTTAAAGAACGTAATATTTTGCTCAAAATATTACGTTTCAAAGATTAAGAGACTGAAATGTCTGAATGGACGGGCAAGGAAAGACGTAATCACTGAACTTTCAGTCCCTAAATGGAACTATACCAACGTGAGTATTATCCCTTTTAAATGGATTCACAATAGTGTCCCAAAATGGAATTACGTTAATATGAGTATCATCATTACCTTCTTTAAAGGTGGCTATTCATTTCTTAGTCAGTTCATCAGAAGGTTTACCCAAAATAGCTGTGTGTGGATTTTACTGAAATCTGAACAAAGGTGGACCTTGTGACTTGACATCAAAATGATAACATTTGGAAGAAATCCAGATCTGGATGAGAGAATTTTTTTTTTTTTGAGTGGGTGTCCAGGGGTTATGAGTGAACTGCTAAGCCTTCGTAGTGGTTTGTACCTTCCAAAATTTATTATTATTATTATTATTATTTTTCTATTATTATTATTATACATATTATTATTATTATTATTATTATTATTATTATTAGTTCTAAATGTGCAAACATAGACATAAATGAAGACCAGAACATCATTAACTTAGGAAGCATCATTCCATAAATTAAGAAATAATCTTTACATAAAACAGAGAAAACAGAAAGGAGTGACAAATGAATAAGAAAATAAAATACATTGCGTGTATTTTAAGAACTTGAAAACAGAAGTCTGTCATCTCACGCCTGAGTTCTAGTTGGCATTTAAAAAGAAGAGCAAAATGGAGTAATGAAAATTAACGGTTCTGCAAACAATTACCAGAAGGAACCAGAAGAGAAAGAATGAAGGGTTAGAAGAGGCGACATAAAAACAACAAGAGTCGCTTGTGTAAACAACCGTGAAAAGAGTCTTATATAATAGAAGAGGGGGAAAAGTGGAAAATAAACACATTTATAAGAATACAAGTAAGAGTTTTAAAGACACTCTTGGCAGCATGTATGGAATAAACCTCCATCACGTAAGTACAACGTTCTTGATGACCAACTTGCGTTCCAAGAACAATAGCAGAACAGTTATTATTATTACATACATATATTATTATTATTATTATTATTATTATTATTATTGATTATTGAACATTCACAGAATCATCTTACAGTTGGTAACTTGCTTCCACAAGATGGGATCGTGCTAACATGGAGAAAAACAGAGGAAAAATCGGGTAAAAACGAATACGTAAAAAATAAATATAAACAGAGAATACGCAAGTGAATCACCTCAATGAAGCAAAACAAGGAGTAAAGTCAATAAGAAAGAGCCATTGCACCCTAACAATTATCCCAAGATGAAATCTTAATGGGACAAGTAAGCAAGACACAAACGCACAGCGTACACGCTTACATGGAAACAAAAGAAGACGGAACAGAGATAAGAAATTTCCATTGCATTTCCCAACTTCCCCCGACATGAAGCCTTAATGGACGCCGAAGGGGACTTCTTTAATTGCCTTCCCTTCACTTCGAACTGCCGAAGCTCGTTTCTTCCACTATCTTCGCAGAGTGACCTCCGAAAGTTCTTTTCCGAATGACTCCCAAAGTTCTTAAGAACATTCCCTAAAGAGGTTAAAAGGTCCCCTGTATCAAAGCCCCCTGAGGATTTCCGAGGTCCTTCAGGATACTTTTCTAAGACTGAAGATTCAGGGACTACTCGAGGAGGTGAAACCGACGAATACTACTCGCCCCCTCTCGTTCGGTAACCGCTAGTTTATGTGCA
>NC_089757.1:17010727-17043676 GCF_040412425.1 Macrobrachium rosenbergii
ATTCCTCGGAACATTAAGAATATTCCAACCAACGGGAGCGTCGATAATTAGGGCCATTTTTGGAAGCTACCGAAGAACCCAAGATGCAAGATTCGGGAAGCTGAATGGCCGAGATTGATAAGAGAGTTCTTTATTCAAACTTCTAATTGGGGAAGTGGAGGACAATAAAGAGTTTTCTCAGGCTACCCTTGCCCGGAATGTCAAACTTTCACTTTTCTTTCATTAAATAGAAATTTCTAAATATACTTTCGCTAAGTTATAAGACTGTAGGAATTTGTTTTAATTTTTCTTTAAATTTAATTTTCTGAAGATATTTTGAGAAAACTTAGGTCATTTTTATCAAGAGGTCCGCCATCCCTTCTACAAAAGAACATTGAAATGATATTGATCCTTTCAGTTTCTAGCACCTACTCTCTCTCTCTCTCCCTTCTCTCTCTCTCTCTCTCCCTCTCTCTCTCTCTCTCTCTCTCTCGCTGTCAGATGAAAAATTATTCCCTATTAAGTTCTGTGTGTGCGTATGTGTGTGTGTTAGGAACAATTAGCGCCTATTTGGCTCTCAAAAGCTTCAATAGCAGCTTCAACTAAATAATGACGAGTTTCCTTTTAAAAAGTCATTTTTATTTAAATACCATCATTTTTACTAGCCTTAAAATACTGTTGCTTTTGCAGTTGAAAATTGACATTGAAGATCCTGCACACCTTCCACCTTAGTGAGAGTTTCTCAACTTCACATGACCTAATCTCACAAGAAATTAATTCGTTATCAGAACTCTGATTACGACCAAACAATTTCTTCGACTTAAGAGATTGCGAAAATAGAAAGGCTATTACACACTGTGGAGGATTACTGTTGAGTGGGAGAAGACAATAGGGACAAACACACGCAAACACATACATACATACATACATACATACATACATACATACATACATATATATATATATATATATATATATATATATATATATATATATATGTATATATAAGCGTGTGTGTTTATATATATATATATATGTACAGTATATATATATATATATATATATATATATATATATATATATATATATATATATGAGGTTGTAGGTTTATGAAGAAACCTAATGACTGACGTCTAGCTTGAGAGAGAGAGAGAGAGAGAGAGAGAGAGAGAGAGAGAGAGAGAGAGAGAGAGAGAGAGAGAGAGAGATCACCTTTTGAAGAAAATCACATCTTACAAACTTTCCATACAAATCTAGCCGTATATTCCTGTCGTTCGTGCAATGATTAAATAGCATCCTGGATGTTCTACATACACAATCATACTAGGGTCAAGAGCAACGCACATGTGTACATGCATACATACACAAGCCCTACATACATGCACACACGAGTGTAAGTACTATACATTTAGAGCAAGCCCCAAACATACATTCACACATACATGCATTATAAAATCCGGTCGCTGCCATTAAAACAGTGAGGACAATATGCTCATTAAACTGCAGCCACTCCAGGTTAATCCCTTTGTGCTACAGTCAAGCATTTAATGACATCATTCACCTCTCGCTCTCTCGAGGATGCGCTTTCCGAGTTCCTATGGAGAGGGCCGCATTTCGAAGACGGCAATTTGGGCAACTGATATACTTCTTTTCGAATATGTTTCCCAGCTAATTGGCGTATTTATCATACAAAATTTTTCTGTTAGTTACGATGTTTTCTTTCGAGGATGGGGTTCAAAGATAACAAGTTTTTCTGTACTCTTTCAGTTATATCTTTAATTTTCTTACCTACATAAAGGAAGAACACTGTTCAATGATAATTACTTTAAAAACCTTGAGACAGTTTATCAATTTTACAAACTCCTTAAAACTAGTAGACTAATTAGTTAAGCAGAAAGAAATCATTGCCCACCTGATCTGGTTACTAAATATATCCTGACAAATCCACTCTGTGCTCGCTTATTCGACGTAATTTGTCTTTCATGTACACGCAATAAATAACGGAAGTAAATGTCAGGCTGTGCAACAAAAGTTAATAATAAAGGACGCTATAAATATTAGAATATATCTATGGATGTAACAAGTTACTTGTGGCAAAAACATCTCCTTTCGTGTATTCCTATGTCCATTTTATTCAAACCTTTCCCATATTTGTATGTCCATTTATTCATATCACACTTATCTTCCTGCATATTTTCATGTACTTCGACTTTCACCGAAGACATGTGCCCACCACACACCATAAATTTCTCAGGATCCTAAATCACTGACCCCAACCCCCTTTGCTCAACTCGCATATTCAATCTCAACACGTAGGTTTCCCCTGCAATCTCTTAAGTCCTTTTTCCTCTGGAGAGAAGAAAGTCTATTTCACTGTCTAGAGAATCTTAGCCATGTTCTGAAGCAACAGGCGTTCTTTTACCCTTACTGATCCCATCATGGATGCCAAACTCACCTGTTTGTTTATTTTTTTTTTTTACATGCACCGAATACAAGGGTGAGAGGTGGTGAACCATAAAAATTCCACTGCCTTACCAGCTTGGAAATCTGGTATTATCCAGACTAACCCTAAACAAAGCCTAAGCCCTGAAGCTGGCCCCCAAAGATCTGAGTTCCTCCTAAGACGTTAGCTATGTTTTCACTCATACTTTATTCAAGAATAACTTCATGTCCGTTACATGGAAGCAACATCATCATCAAATCACCATCAAGAAATGAGCTAGCGTTAAAAGAACCAGCGACTGCTGCACTTTCATACTGCGGCAATCAAGCCACGGAAAATCTCTGATGGAAATGAATAAGTAAAAATAACCCATCTGGTACCAGAAGTTATTCCCCCTCAAACATCCCTGATATACAATCTTGAAAATTATCTCCAGCTGTCTGTCTCTCACCACATTCCCGTTTGTTCTGTATGTTTACACCTGTAAATTATAATTAATTTCAGAAGGAAAACATGCCAATCTTACCTTTGTTTATATTTACAATTAGTTTTTATTTCTTGATAGAAGATAAATCCACTTTATAAATGTTGTTTTGTCAAAGATAAATCTCTTGGGAATTCGTAATAATTATCCCTATGAAAGAAAGATATAGCAGTGGTCGCGTCGAGTCTTCAAGATTCTACAGCAAGAATAAGATCAGGTAAGAGTGTGACTTAAAACCTAAAAGCTGTTCCCCACTTGTTCGTTCCTTTGAAATTGTGAAATTCTCATTCTGTGGCTGCTAATTTGAATTTCAGGGGACTCAGTGCCTGATTTTTGGTGGTGATGATTTCAAAATGATTATTTAATAAATACCGCAACAAATATTGAAATTAAATCACCTCTAAATGTCCTATAAAAGTGCCCACATCAGTATTGGAATGAACTCGCAGGATGCGTAACAAAAAAGTACATAAATGATCAGTAATTGGTATCCACAAAAGTTGGAATGAAATTACCGGATGCGTAAAAAAAACTGACAATACATTGCCAATAAATGGCGCAATAAATACTGGAACTGAATCACGGGATGTGCAACAAAGTTACATAATAAATGACCAATTTACGACATACATATTTCTGTTAGGATGTTCATCATCACAATCAAGACGCCTGCTAACGAACAGCTTTCATTTGGTGTATGAAAAATGACTTCATAAACGTTCATTTCACTCCATGAATGCTTCGTTTCGTTGCTTGTTAGCTCTTTCACCCTGATACAATTATAATTTCTTAATTTCTTTCCTCTGTTAAAGAGAGATAGAACGTTGGCCCTGACCAATCTCTCTCTCTCTCTCTCTCTCTCTCTCTCTCTCTCTCTCTCTCTCTCTCTCTCTCTCTCTCTGCAGCAGGTGTCTGAAAATGACTTAACGTGTGCCTATTTACTCCATAACTTTTCTACTTAGTTGTATTTTTACCTTCTCGCAGATCCAAATATAATCACCTCCGCAGTTGAAAGACGGAGAGAACTTGTTTTACTGGCTTCTCTCTCTCTCTCTCTCTCTCTCTCTCTCTCTCTCTCTCTCTCTCTCGCGCGCGCGTATTTGAAAATGACTTAACATGTGCCTATTCACTCTAATACTGTTCTAATTAGGTTTATTTTTGCTTTCATGAAGACATAAATATAATCACCTCCGCAATTTAAAAGGCAAGGCGAGTGTGTACTGACTATCGCTCTCTCTCTCTCTCTCTCTCTCTCTCTCTCTCTCTCTCTCTCTCTCTCACCTGCTCCATCGATAACTAGGCTCCTTCTCCATGAAGACAGAGAGCAAACAGGTCGCGAACTTTCGCCTTCTCAGAAAACGGACGCCAGTTCATGAGAATTCGAAACTTTCCGGTTCATTAAGCTCATTACCTCAATTGCGCCTTCGGCTGGGATGGGACGAAGCTTATAATTTCTTATTTTTTGTTTTTAAACTTTTACTTTTACATGCTCGCCCCGTTTTCGACAAAAATAAAAATAAAAATTATGCACACATACCCGATAAAGAAGTAAGGCTGGCTATTTTTATATCACGTTGATATGATTATAAAGTTTCGAAAGAATGAACTCTTACCTGTGGTAGGCTTAGGTAAATAGTAACTTTTTTGTTTAACGTATTCGCGATATTTCCTAAAAAGTGAGCTCAGAAAAAATTTTGTGTTCAAGGTTGACATCCTGACTTGTAAAATACCATTACCAACTATGCTGAAAATTGTGGCACCAACAGCAGTGGGTTATAAAGTGACTCAAATTTAACACATTATTTGAGCAACTAAAAAAAAAAATGCGTATTTCGTAGGAATGATTATGAGCAGGACGTCAAGACCTCTTCCTCCGGAAGAAGAAGCCCTTTCTGGGAAATGACCACTTTAAAATTGTCTGGTATATTCATATGACAACAATTTTCATTCTTTATTCTCTTTTATTCCAATTTCCGAATAAGAAATAAATGAAAGACCCATTGTGAGATTAATAAACTTTTTTCATTTTCAGAAATTAAATTAAAATTACTTTTTGAGGTCCACCCATTTTTAACCACTATGTAAATGTCACGCAATTGTCTAAAAAAAAACTCAATTGTCAGTCATGTAAAATCGTCATTGTTAACACAGCCGGGGGGATAATTTCAAAAATACTTCTTTTTCTAAAAAATATTTTCCGGCACGTTTGGAAAAGAGCTGTCAGCTTTATCCAATTCATGCAAACGCGACACAATTAAGTTTGCTCATAATCACAGTATTTAGCGTGTCATCAGCGTCATGGACTCAAAATGCACTGAACTGCAAAATGCAGCTCGCGACTGAAATGGACTGCTCAAACATACATATTTACGGGGGAAAAACACTTCCACATGTTGGAACATAAAATAATTTACCTAGGCCTTGGTGATAAAAATACACGTGTAATGAAAAAATACAACCACTCATTCTGAAAAAACTTTCACATTTACGAAGGAGGACTGCACAATACACACATATACACACAAACAAACTGTAATAAACATACATATTCACTGAGAAAAAATACACACATTGTGATAAAAAAGTATGATATTAAAAAAATATACCAACACGATTTGAAGAGCACGCATACACATACACTAATCAGATATCACATCTTGGAATAAACATACTGTACACATTTACTGAGAAACACGAACATAAATTTACACATTTAATGAAAAAAAAACACGCACGTTGAGATTAACATATGCATTTACTGGGAAAAAATACACACGCATTGTGACTATTTTTGTGTATATCGGTTCGGTGACTTTCGGCAACTTTTCCATGACTATTTCATTCCCTATACTGTCAAGCTTTGAAATATCTTCCTTATTCTGTTTTTCCATATCCTTACAATCTTACATCCTTCGAAAAGATAGTTCGGCGTCCATTTCGCCGAACTATCTTTTCTTACAGTTATGACATCAGATAATTTATAATTAATCATGCTTTCCGAAATGATGGCCTACCGCCTCCACTTTAAACCACACACTTACTCCTCCCCTTTTGAGTGTTGTTATTTAAAACACAAATTAATCTTAAGAATCAATCATATACGGACGTCCTGCCTCCTTTAAGAAGACTAAAAGGAGATGAAATGTCTTACGCTTAAAATGCATATATATATATATATATATATATATATATATATATATATATATATATATATATATATATATATATATATATATATATATATATATATACATACATACATATATATATAAATATATATATATATATATATATATATATATATATATATATATATATATATATATATATATATATATATTTATAGCTTTGCAGATTACTCAAAATACCCAATCGTTGGTCAATTTACTTTGACGATTTGCAGATCCATAGGAAAACCAACCCACCCCCTTTTTTTTTGGCGTGGTGGTGAACTAACCAAATGTCGTAATTTACAGCAATTCTGCTTACAGGAAAATTATTAGCGCGCTGCTGTTGTTGCAAAGCGCCAGCCCCAGATTGTGCTGAGGCGACATTTGTATTATATCACGAAGTTAAGCAGTCTCTCGTTCCTGTCACTGCAAGATTGGGGGACGTTGTACTGTTTGCTGCGAAAGTTTAAAAGACTGTATACCATTGCCTTAGATTTCATGACGTGTTGATTTTTGAGTGGTGTATATGTTTTCCCGTTTATTGATTGCCTAGATATGTTTCTTAGTCTCCTTCTCCTTTTCTTTAAACAAGCCTTCTTTATTTACAACCTTTCTTTGCAAGTTACTGATCCCTACGAATAGTTTGAAATGGGTGTTTAATAATAATAATAATAATAATAATAATAATAATAATAATAATAATAATAATAATAATAATAATAATAGCCTTGATTCCCATGACAAAAGTACTGCAGAAGATGGATGCTGGGTACCAACTCAAGAAAAGAGGCAACAGAATTAACCATCTGAAGCTCATGGACGACATCAAGCTGAATGGTAAGAGCATCAAGGAAACAGACATCCTAATCCGCCTGTAAGGATTGTATCTGGAGACATCAGGATGGAGCTTGGAGTAGAAAAAATGCGCCTTGGTCAACATACATAAAGGCAAAGTGACAAGAAATGAAGGGATAAAACTACCCGACGGGAATAGCATCAAACGCATTGATGAGACAGGATACAAATACCTGGGAGTAATAGAAGGAGAGGATAATTATAAAAATCCAAGAGATGAAGGATACGATCAGAAAAGAATATATGCAGAGACTTAAGGCGATACTCAAGTCAAAACTCAACGCCGGAAACCAGTAATCAGATACAGCGCGGGAGTAGTGGGGTGGCCGAAGGCTGATCTCCGCAGCACAGACCAGAAAACTAGGAAACACATGACAATACACAAAGCACTACACCCAAGAGCAAATACAGACAGACTATACATAACATGAAAGGAAGGAAGGAGAGGTCTAATAAGCACAGAGGACTACGCCAACATCGAGAGTAGAGCGCTGGGGCAATATCTGAAAACCAGTGAAGGCGAGTGGCTGGAGTGCATGGGGAGATGGACTGATAAAAGTAGACGAAGACCCAGAATATACAGAAACAGGAGAATGACAAACAGAATAGAGGAATGGTACAGCAAACCAATGCAAGGACAGTACACTAGACAGACTAAAGAACTGACCAGCAACGAAACATGGCAATGTCTACAGAAGTGAGAACTCAAGAAAGGAACAAAGGAATGCTAACAGCGGCACAAGATCAGGCCTAAGAACAAGATATGTCCAAAGAACAATAGATGGAAATAACATCTCACGCATGTGCAGGAAGTGCAATATGAAAGACGAGACCATAAACCACATAGCAAGCGAGTGTCCGGCGCGTGCACAGAACCAGTACAAGAAGAGGCACGATTTAGTAGCAAAGGCCCTCCACTGGAGCCTGTGCAAGAAACACCAGCTAGCTTGTAGTAATAAGAGGTACGAACACAAACCTGAGGAAACGATCACGCAAAGATCCTCTGGGACTATGGTATCAGAGCAGATTAGGGTGATATTTTCCAATGGACCAGGCTTGACGCTGATTGACAAAATCAAGAAGAAAGTATCACTCATTGATGTCGCAGTAACATGGGACACCAGAGTAGATGAGAAAGAACGAGAAAAATTGATAAGTATCATGACCTGAAAATCGAAATAAGAAGGATATGGGATATGCCAGTGGAAATTGTACTCATAATCATATGAACACTAGGCACGATCCTAAGACCCTGGAAAGGAACCTGGAAAAACTAGATGTCGAAGTAACTCTAGGACTTAGGCAGAAGAGCGTGCTATTAGAAACAGCGCACACAGTGAGAAAAGTGGATGGACTCTAAGGAGGCAGGATGCAACCAGGGACCCCACACTATAAATACCACCCAGTCGAATAGGATGACTGAGATGGAAAAAAAATAATAATAATACCTTAAAGACCAAATAGGGATTTCTACCTCGCCTACACAGCCTGCTGAGCATAAGAAAACTGTATAATCTAAAACCTGTCACGTTGGCGATACGAATTTATGCAATAGCCAGTATAATCTACGGCCTACGCTGCTTTCTTACATATTTACTTAAATGGCGTTTACTATGATATATTTACCTGTGTTTACGTAACTAATGAATCAACATGACCCAAGGCCTCTTTAGCCTCGAGTCAAGACATAGTCTTATAAACAGCATAATAAAGTAAGATTTATTCAATACTCACATCATTTCTTCATTTAATTCTGTAAAACAAACTTTTTGAAGGGTGTAAAATGACAATAAAAAACATACAACAAAAATGACAAAACTTTAAAACAATGGACAAAAATTAAAAACACAGAAACAAAGGACAAAAATGAGAAAACTTTGAATTTAAGAGCAAAAATGAGGAAACTTGTAAACAAAGGAAAAAAGAAAAAAATTGAAAACAAAGGACAAAAAAAAAACTTTGAAACAAAGGACAAAAATGAGAAACCTTGGAAACTAAGGGAAAAATGAGAAAACTTGGAATTTAAGGGCAAAAATGACGAAACTTGGAAACAAAGGACATTAACGAAAAAAAAAACAGAAACAAAGGATAAACATTAGAAAACTTGGAAACAAAGGACAAAACTGAGAAAACTTGGAAACAATGGAAAAAATTTTAAAAACTTGGAAACAAAGGATAAACATTAGTAAACTTGGAAACAAAGGAAAAAAAGAAAAAAATTGGAAACAAAGGACAAAAATGAAAAATCTTCGAAACAAAGGACAAAAATGAGAAAACTTGGAAACTAAGGGCAAAAATGAGAAAACTTGGAAACTAAGGGCAAAAATGAGAAAACTTGGAAACTAAGGGCAAAAATGAGAAAACTTGGAATTTAAGGGCAAAAATGAAGAAACTTGGAAACAAAGGACAAAAATGAAAAAACACCGAAACAAAGGATAAACATTAGAAAACTTGAAAACAAAAGACAAAATTGAGAAAATTTGGAAACAATGGACAAAAATGAAAAAACTTGGAAACAAAGGATAAACATTAGAAAACTTGGAAACAAAGGACAAAAATGAAAAAACTTGGAAACAAAGGATAAAAAAACTTGGAAACAAAAGATAAACATTGAAACAAACAAAAGATAAACATTAGTAAACTTTGAAACAAAAAAAAAAAAAGAAAAAATTGAAACAAAGGACAAAAATGAAAAATCTTCTTGAAACAAAGGACAAAAAAGAAAACTTTAAGGGCAAAAACAGAAAACTTGGAATTTAAGGGCAAAATGAAGAAACTTGGAAACAAAGGACAAAAAGAAAAAACACCGAAACAAAGGATAAACATTAGAAAACTTGAAAACAAAAGACAAAATTGAGAAATCGGAAAACAATGGACAAAAATGAAAAACTGGGAAACAAAGGATAAACATTAGAAAACTTGGAAACAAAGGACAAAAATGAGAAAACTTGGAAACAAAGGATAAACATTAGTAAACTCGGAAACAAACAAAAGATAAACATTAGTAAACTCGGAAACAAAGGAAAAAAAGAAAAAAATTGGAAACAAAGGACAAAAATGAAAGACTTTGAAACAAAGGACAAAAATGAGAAAACTTGGAAACAAAGGACAAAAATGAGAAAACTTGGAAACAAAGGACAAAAATAAGAAAGCTTGGAAACAAAGGACAAAAATGAGAAAACTTGGAAACAAAGGACAAAAATGAGAAAACTTGGAAACAAAGGACAAAAATGAGAAAAAACTTGAAACTAAGAAAAAATGAGAAAACTTGGAAACAAAGGACAAAAATGAGAAAACTTGGAAACAAAGGATAAACATTAGTAAACTCGAAACAAACAAAAGATAAACATTAGTAAACTTGAAACAAACAAAAGATAAACATTAGTAAACTCGGAAACAAAGGAAAAAAGAAAAAATTGGAAACAAAGGACAAAAATTAAAAACTTGAAACAAAGGACAAAAAATGAGAAAGCTTGAAACAAAGGACAAAAATGAGAAAACTTGGAAACAAAGGACAAAAATGAGAAAACTTGGAAACTAAGAGCAAAATGAGAAAACTTAGAAACTAAGGGCAAAATGAGAAAACTTGGAAACTAAGGGCAAAATGAGAAAACTTGGAAACTAAGGGCAAAATGAGAAAACTCAGAAACTAAGGGCAAAATGAGGAAACTTGGAAACTAAGGGGCAAATGAGAAACTTGGAAACTAAGGGCAAAATGAGAAAACTTGGAAACTAAGGGCAAATGAGAAAACTTGGAAACTAAGGGCAAATGAGGAAACTTGGAAACTAAGGGCAAATGAGAACACTTGAAACTAAGGGAAAATGAGAAAACTTGAAACTAAGGGGCAAAATGAGGAAACTTGAAAACTAAGGGCAAAATGAGGAAACTTGAAACTAAGGGCAAAATGAGAAAACTTGGAAACTAAGGGCAAAATGAGAAAACTTGGAAACTAAGGGCAAATGAAAACTTGGAAACTTGGGCAAAATGAGAAAACTTGGAAACTAAGGGCAAAAAACTAAGGGCAAAATGAGAAAACTTGGAAACTAAGGGCAAAATGAGGAAACTTGGAAACTAAGGGCAAAATGAGGAAACTTGGAAACTAAGGGCAAAATGAGGAAACTTGGAAACTAAGGGCAAAATGAGAAAACTTGGAAACTAAGGGCAAAATGAGAAAACTTGGAAACTAAGGGCAAAATGAGGAAACTTGGCAAAATGAGAAAACTTGAAACTAAGGGCAAAATGAGAAAACAAAACTAGGCAAAATGAGAAAACTTGAAACTAAGGGCAAAATGAGAAAACTTGAAACTAAGGGCAAAATGAGGAAACTTGAAACTAAGGGCAAAATGAGGAAACTTGAAACTAAGGGCAAAATGAGAAAACTTGAAACTAAGGGCAAAATGAGAAAACTTGGAAACTAAGGGCAAAATGAGAAAACTTGAAAACTAAGGGCAAAATGAGAAAACTTGGAAACTAAGGGCAAAATGAGAAAACTTGGAAACTAAGGGCAAATGAAAAAACTTGGAAACTAAGGGCAAAATGAGAAAAACTTGGAAACTAAGAGCAAAATGAGGAAACTTGGAAACGAAGGACAAAAGTGAGTAAACTTGGAAACAAAGGACAAAATTAGGAATGGTTGGAAATAAAGGACAGCAATTACAAAACTTGGAAACAAAGGACAAAAATGTGAAAACTTGGAAACCAAGGACAACAATTAGAAAAATTGGAAACAAAGGACAAATTGAGAAAGTCTGGAAATAAAGGACAATAATTAGAAAACTTCTAAACAGGACAAAAATGGGAAAACTTGGAATCTAAAGACAAAATTTCCAAAACTTGGGAACAAAGGACAAAAGTGAGAAAGGTTGGAAATAAAGGACAACAATTAGACGACATAGAGACAAAGGACAAAAATTACAAAACTTGGAAACAACGGACAAAAATTAGATCTGAAAACAAAAGACAAAAATGAGGAAATCTGGAAAAAAGGACAACTTAAAAAAAAAAACTGAAACTATCTCCGAAAAATTCTCAGGCCCAACTAAACCCAAGAGCTCGACAGACTATCAACAACCGGAACCCTTGAACATTAACGCTCCAATGACCGTTAATGAGGTCGTATGAAATAAAAACGTGAAAAAAAGAAGAAAAACTTCACGGGCGTTATATAGGTCCTCCCTTCTTTCTCTGACGGAGCAGAGAGAGAGAGAGAGAGAGAGAGAGAGAGAGAGAGAGAGAGAGAGAGAGAGAGAGGTCTTCCTCTCAGACCAAAAACAAAATGTAGCCTTCTACTCGAACCAATGATCTAAAAGCTCATTCAGCTGTAGAATCGTTCTCTTTATACAGAGAATAAAGATTGACTTTCTTTTCTTGTCTCGTCTCTCATGATTTATTTTTCTTTCCATTCTATTCAGAAAACCATAGGAGAGTTTTTCAGTGGTTATTTATTTGTTTTTTTTTTTTAAAGGGTTATTTTAGAAGCGTAGCCCAGCATTTGGATAGAAGCCATAAGTGATCATGGCCTATCTGCTGGGGATCTGCGAAGTCTCTATCAAATGTTGCAGACTTATTTGACTGGAATGGGTCAAAAGAAAAAGAAAGCAAAGTGACAATTTATTTTCTTACCAATTTTGTTGAAAATTCATAATTTCTTTCTACGTATGAAGAAAGAAAAGAGCAAAATGTTTCCAAACTCACAACACTGTGCAGAGCTTAATCCAACCAAAGACAGATATAATGTCTCCTTCTTTAAATCTTGACAAAGCTCTGAAACTATTCTCTTAAATTTGGGGAAAAGTAATCTTCCCTTTCCAAGAACCAAGGAAGAAAAAATTCTGCTTTGATAAAACAGAAAGATATATTGCAGCCAAAGACTTGATCTTTTTCATTAACCTGGTCCAATTCCACTATGCCTTGGGAAATGACTAGGAAAATAAAATCATAAAATGATTTCCAACCTTTTATGAAAATGCTGGTTCTTTCTAATGAAGAAATCCGCGGCTACATATTTACTACACTTTGTCATTACACCTTTTTCCTTCTCACTGGAGCACTTCCAAAAACAATTGCTCTTTATATAAAATTAGTTTACGTAATTCATTAAAAATAATAAACCACTTTTTTTATAAATTTCAAAAAGAAATTATTATAAGTCAAATATATTCAAGCCCTAATTTATATAACGACGACCACAGATGGCACACACAGCAAAACTTCATGACCAACACACTCGCTCACCTACAACTAGGGAAAATTCAAACACCTACAACTTGGGAGATTTCAAACACCAGTAGCGGTAATAAAACATTTGCGTTGCCTTACCTTTACAGTACATGCTAAGCAACCCTGTGCCTACCGTACTCCATTAGCTTTACTACCTTAAATGTGACTCCTAAACATCACCAAGTGGGGATGCAAACTGAACACCCTAAAGTGCAGAGTCATAATTGTACATACTGAACAGTCCTGGATTAGCTGTACATCCTTAAGTCGTGACACAACTACACTTCCTAAACAGACATGACACAACTGTGCACCCTAAACACTCCTAACAGCTGTACATTTTCAAAGAGTCATCACACAAGTGAGCATACTAAACATTATCACAGCTGAACACTTCCGACAGTCCTGACACAAAGATGCACATTTCCACCACTCATCAAACAACAGAGCATCCTAAACACTGAAGCAGCTGTACATTTCCAACACTCATCACACAACTGAGCATCCTAAACACTATCAAGCTGTACATTTCCAACAGTCCTCACAAAACTGACCATCCTAAACATGGACACAGCTGTCTTTTTCCAACAGTCCTGACACAACTGTGCATCCTGAACACTATCAAAGCTGTATATTTCCAGCAGTCCTCACAAAACTGAGCATCCTAAACACTGACAGCTGGACATTTCCAACACTCATCACACAACTGAGCATCCTCAGCACTAACACAGCTGCACATATCAAACAGCCCTCAAGCAACTGTGCATCCTGAGACAGACCTAAGATAACTGACACTGCAAACAGCCCTGATGTAAGTGTACGGTGACACTGCTGTAACTGAACACAACCTAAGAACAATTTATGACTGCCACGGGTATCATAATGTATATCTCTTCTCAAATAAAAGGACCTCCTTTGTTACTACACGAAACCTATAAAGGCCGGACGTTTTAGGACCTCTCGCCGCAAACGCCAAGAAAATAAATGAGAGCCATTCGTTCCGTAAATGAGCAGGGGCAAGAACTGCGGTGTTTAATTTCCTCAATGGCAGAAGTGTGACTTGGTAAACGTTAATAGATGACAGCCTCCCGCGTGTATGGGTGACATCCAACACTTGACCTGATTTTGGCAAGATCTTATATACATTTTATATATATATATATATATATATATATATATATATATATATATATATATATATATATATATATATATATATATATATATATATATAAGAAAATTTCTAATTCTTCCTTTAAACGATATTTTCGAACCAAAATGACAAAACTTTTGGCAAGGTCTTATATACATTATAATATATATATATATATATATATATATATATATATATATATATATATATATATATATATATATATATATATATATATATAGAAAATATTATATATAAGAAAATTTCACTTAGTTCTTCCTTTTTAAACGATAATTTCGAACCAAAACGACAAACCACATACTCTTGTTTCCCTTCCCAAAAAAATTCAGCGTTTGACCCCTACTGAATAATGAACACAGGCACACGAACACTCACTCTTATATATATATATATATATATATATATATATATATATATATATATATATATATATATATATATATATATATATATTATATATATATATATATATATATATATATATATATATATATATATATATCTGACGGTATGCAGCATGCACCTAGCAAAACAGAAAATTATATACTCTCTCCAACTCCTCCTTTTACTACTTTCTTTGCCTTCCTCACTTTTACCCTTCCAGATATGGACTCGCTAAGTGCATTTGGTTGCAAGTCTAGGTGGCTCTCGTAAAGAAAGGCGAGCATGGGAGCTGCAGGCACACACTATTTCGTGTGGGTGCGACCGCAATAACGTGCATCATTTTGAGTGCGTCCAATCGTGTGCTGGAGTGGAATCGCATGTATTATTTCGTGTACGTGCAGCCGCGTGTGTACACATGAATAATTCTGTGTGCATATTTCTAAGAGTGCCATTACGCGAGTGTCCGTTTGTGCACATTCATATGTCAATTTTGAATACATATTAGACTCCGTGCACTAATTAAGACGTTCGCCTACTAACAAAATGGTTGGTTGGTTCACATCTAGCTGGCCTTATGTCAGTAAGGAACATCGCCCACTGGCGTAACATGAGTGCCGTTAGGTGTGCGCGGGACTAAGAGACCTGGTGCGGACCTCTGGACTCTAATGAACCAACTGGATGGGACCAGGATACGATTCCCAGGTACAGACAGAACAATGGCCGAATGTTCCATTGTAACCTACCGTTTTGTATTGACTCAAGAAGTGAATTAGCCACCCCATCCCAAATGCATGCTGAGAATTGTTGGGGTCTTCTCTCTCTCTCTCTCTCTCTCTCTCTCTCTCTCTCTCTCTCTCTCTCTCTCTCTCTCTCTGATTAAGAATATTCTTCTCCTGATGTTGCTTCACATGGCTCAGCAGGGAAACATTCGGTTCTTCAAGAGAAAAAGGGAGCAATATTGGGAACAATGAGTCATCAACTGCGTGATAAAATCATTGAGAATTAAAATAATTAATCATATTCAGTTCTACATTCCGGTGCCCGGTTAATAAAAATTCGGGTGGACGGTCTGACAACTCAGCATGTAATATGTGGGAGGGAAGGTTTTACAGCCTTCAAGTACTTCCCTGAGACAGCTTATTATTAATGTGCTTATTCTTAAAGCAAGCAATTTCGATTCCATACTTTAAATGAAACTACTGATACTGAATTAACTCTGAAATGCAACTTGCAGGTCGTTTAAGCACCACTGAGTCTGGTTAGTACAGACGTACCATTAGCAGACCTTGCAACATGCCTTAGGAGTCCGGTGGGAAAGGAAAAGTGTCACAATGAGGCCAAAGGGGCCTAATAAGTAAACTATACATTATAACAGACTTTACTTTATAACACCAATAAGCATAAATATATCTAACACGATCATCTAACACGGAGAAGAGCAATATATTTTGAAACTCGAAGGGCGAAAATCCCTACCAGGAAGCCGCGAGAACGCCCTTCCGTCACATCCACGACATTACCTTAAAATCCAACGACTACCCAACCTCGAAAACTTTACGCATAACTTTTTTCCACACCTACCGGTGTAATATCCGATGCCGGGAGAATATCTGATGACGACATAATAACCGGCCGTCGTAAAATACAGTATTCGCGGTTAGAATATCTTGGGGTTTGATAAGCGGTCGAGTCTGACGAACATTTTGAGATCGTGGGAGACAAGAGTCGTTTTCTTGGGAAATTTCTTTTCCCCACAACTTATTGAATTTCATCTTAGGAAAATTACCTGGCTTTATCGAAGACACTTGAATGCCAGCGGTGAATTACTAAAATCAATCTTTATGCAAATATAGTTAAGTAAAGCCGTTGGTATTTTTATTATAAAATGAGTTACACTCCAAGTATATTCCTAAACACTAATAGTAAACATCAGAGAGAGAGAGAGACAGAGAGAGAGAGAGAGAGAGAGAGAGAGAGAGAGAGAGAGAGAGAACACTGAAGAAACGTTTTCCTATTACTAAAAGCAACCACTGAGTTCGACTGATAACATACCTCTCCACGAAGAAAACCACTATACAGAGACTTAACTGCAAGCCTCTGTACTCTCTCTCTCTCTCTCTCTCTCTCTCTCTCTCTCTCTCTCTCTCTCTATCACACACATATGCACATACATTTATATAGGAATGATCACCACCTCCGCAAAAAAATGAGTCTACATTCATAACAGCAAAAGATTGAATCCAAATGCAACCGTTTGGAACGCATTAAAAAGATTAAGGTAAGACTAAAGCATAACGTACACTGAAGAAAGAAGCTAATGCAATGATGAGTCACGTTAGTCCTCATCCTCATAAACATATTACTGTTTTCACAACAACTCTTCCGTGTAGTAACGACCATAGACGCAGAAGATAAGAGTGTCAACATCATCATAAATTCACGAAATTACTTCTAAAAAAAAATCGTAAACATACACTTTACGGCCATAAAGGAAAGATGCTTGGAGCAACATGGGAACCTCACTTACCTTGATCTCTCGCATTTCCTGACAACGTTACGGCGAACACCAGGGCCACTATGGCCGCTGTTGGCCTAAAACCGCCTGAAACAGAAAAAACAGATCAATAAGGTTTCAATAAACAACCATCTCACAATTACTCTCCTCATCATGTTTCATATTTAAAGTATAAATAGACCAGTGTTTTTGAAGGCAAGGAGAAATAATTATATAAATATTTATTTTATTGCAAATGACTTTAACCTCTCGATTTCTTCACACTTTTTTTTTTTAGTATTTTTTCATTACAATGTATTGTTCTTCGCAAACCCCTACTAAGTTTACAAGAACAACAGATGGGTTTCATCTACTGAATAATAATAATAATAATAATAATAATAATAATAATAATAATAATAATATTAATAATAATAATAATAATAATAATAATTACAATAATAATAATAACTGTATAAAATTAGTACTTGAGACATATTCCATCAATACTACCAACCATCATAGTCACCTTTTAATAATCAGCAACCTTGTACTATTGCTTTCTAACCCAGGCATGAAGGGCACGAAAAGTGAAGAGGAAGTAGGGGTATATAAGTCTGGAAAACAGAAGCAAAATTTCTAAAAAAAAAAAAAAATCTAAACTGTTTCTCTTCTATTCCGTTTGATTTGCGAAAACGGAGGCTATTTTCATTCATAACTACTCAGAGCAAGAAGTAAGAGTAAGGATTTGAAAATATGGAAGGACAAAAATCTAATGCCAAGCTTTGATACCAGAGGACAATAATACAAGCTGTCGAAGTGCAGAGCTTTTTGTGCGACTTCTAAGAAAACTTTTAGAGAAAAACCTTACAGACTCTTTCTCTCTCTCTTTCTCTGGACCTATGGACTCTTTAAACCAAGCCAATAGTAAAATGGCTTTTTTAGAAAAAAATGCAGTGTTAAATTCTGATAATACCATACTAACTAAGGTAATGGTGAGGTTCGTGCACAATACTTTGGCTCACCTGAAGGGAACAAGGACTAATCCTGGTTTGCTAAAGATTCCAGCGTCTTCTTCATACTCTCCCAGACTCTAAGGACTAGAAAGATTAAGATAATCATCGACTGAACGAAAGATTTGAACTTCATGATCATACTCTCCAAGATGTGAGATATAAAAGGCTAAGCTAATTCCGGCTGGAATCAAGATCCCACGTCTTGTTCACCAGCATCCATACTCCACTTTGTGATCTCTCTTTCTCTCTCTTTCTCTCTCTCTCTCTCTCTCTCTCTCTATAACAGCATATATGAAGTGCTGCTGGTGGTCGCAAGCACGTCTGTGCATGCGAATATTAACTATACGATCAATGCTCTCCACTCAAAATATCAAATAGTTTAGACGTAAGTATATATTTCATACGTAAATACTCTATATTAATCGTTTCATCTGCACAACGTAAATACTGCTGCACATTTCATACGTGCATGTATGCAGCTGTGCGTATACGTTTGTTTTGTCCTGAAAGTAATCAAGCAATTTTCCGACCCACGGAAAAGGAAAAGTTGACTAATGACGTATCTATGAATTCTGTAATTCAATTAAAAATAATAATGGTTTTTAAGCACCGTGGCAGATATTAAATGTATTTGCCAGATTCTGCCTACTGCATATTGGAGTCTGCGTATCAAAAGTTTCAGATCAACTGACGCCAACGCGCGTGAATTTCAGTTATGGATTTCACTATTCATTTTAATTGGTACCGTCACTTTTTTTCTCTTTCGCTGGTAAAGGGAGGATGTACAAAAAGTAATAAAAATAACCCGGCCATTAAATGTTGGACCTTTCTCAAATCTGACAGATTTTACCTATTCAGTATTAGCTTCGCAAGGCGAATCAAGCATCCACATTTTCTAGGTTTTAAACGTTTTAGATAATAATAATAGTGAAGTAATGGAACTCATGAAATTTACTGAGTATCCAATTCAGCCATCCCTTTGGTCAGGGTAATTCTCCAAGGCAATGATTTTGGCTCTCTCTCTCTCTCTCTCTCTCTCTCTCTCTCTCTCTCTCTTCAGAGACCTTTAAACCAAGCTAAGGGTTAAATGCCTGTTTTAGAAACAAATGCATTCCCATATTCTCTGAATACCAAATAGACCAAAGTAAAGTCAGGTTTGTGCACAGGCTATTCTCGGCTTACCTCTAGGAACAATAGCTAATCCTAATTTGGATAAAGATATCAGTATCTTGTTCATGCTCTCCCAAACTCTAAGAACTAGAAAGATTAAGATAATCTTCGACTGAACAAACGATTTGAACGTCATGACCGTACTCTCCAAAGATTAGGCTAATTCCGGCTGGAATAAAGATTCGTTACGTCATATTCTCTCTCTCTCTCTCTCTCTCTCTCTCTCCTAAAAAGGAAAAAGCTAAAGCTGTTTTAAAACAAAGACAAACTGGAGCAAATCTGCCATCATGAATGTCGTAACTATGTCTTTCCCACAACTTGGTAAGTTTACACAGTCCTGGAATACTTGTTGTCAGGGGGAAAATGCCTTCAAAGTTGATTATTCTGTGATATTTATTGCCAAGGGAACAATGCCTCCTGTGTTGACATTATTCGGGAATCTTTGCAGTCCAAGGGACAATGCTGCAGTAACTGGAAGTAATTCGATCACAGAAGAAGCTGACAAAATCTGGGCACATTCCTTGTAACCCACTGCGCCTACTTAGGCAGTGAATTTTGTTTAAATTGTTGCCGTTCGGCTGTTCTGGGTAGCAGTCGTGTTGGAGAGAGCAAACAGAAAACAGAAAATATCCATTTAGATATTCATGTCAGAGATATAAATACATGGCAAAAGAGATGAAGGCCTCCACGAGGTAACCTTGTCACCCTCGTCTGGGTTGAACCCAGACTAGATATTCATAGCTTTATCTGCGAAAACTAAAAACAGAAAAAAGTTTCCCAAAACGGCCGATGTCATTTAAAGTATAACTTACTCTAACACTTGTCCCTGTAATTCTTTAACAGTACCAAATATAATAACCAGCGTGTTACTGCTCCAAGACTATTTCTCACCGAGAACACGTATGATCCTCCAAGACTATCTTGAGATGAAGTATCTTGAGATAAAGAATAAATAGCAGTATGGTACAAACATAATCAACGTTTTAGCTTCACTCTGTGAGTATGTACTGTTTTGTGAAATAATGAAGTTACAGCCTATTGCAACAAAACGTTCTTACACTCCACCAACTCAGCCCCTCTCTCTCTCTCTCTCTCTCTCTCTCTCTCTCTCTCTCTCTCTCTCTCTCTCTACAAATAAACATAAATATACTCACAAATTTCAGGAAATGGAAACTTTGTTAATACACGCTCATTCATATCAGTAATGGGCTTCTGGCTACATAAGTTTGAAATTAATTTTCTGAAAAAGAGAAAGAAAAACCAGTCGGCAAATTACAGATCATGAATTCTAAAACCAATCAGAAGTAATATTTTGTTTGATACTCTGCAATGTGAATGGAAGTAGTTTTCAAAGTTTGCATTTCACACTGGCGTCAGAATAATATCAATACATATCTCTTTGGAGATGGATTTAAAAATAAATAAATGAATTCATGTAGCAAATACATCTTGCACACCGACACTGTGTGCAAGATTCATTCGCTTTGTCAAATTATATATTTTGCCGGAAAGATAAGGCTTTCATTTACCTATCCTTTATTAACTTTTACATGAAATATTTCGCTGATTGTCATTTTTTTTTTTTTGCTTTACATGAACTCATGCTCACGAAATGAAAATTGGAACAGAATGAATTTCCTCATTTATAAAAGATGGGTCGGATTTTCTAACAACGACCAAACAAGCAGTTGTTTGACCATAAATAAGAAGATAGCCAGTTTAATTTAATTAAATTTAGCAGTGTCGAAAAATGGAAGACAGGCCAACATTTAGTAAAACTTACAGGACTTTGGAAGAGAATTAATTTTCAAGATTGTTATACGAAATTACATTTTCCAAACGCTCATTTGTCCAGATCGGGTTCTTGTCTGATAAAATCATACATTGAACAGCTATGAATACAGCTGTTCAAAAGTATCAATATATGCATGCTAAGTGAATATAAGCAATGCAATACAGAGATTTTCCAAACAATTCCTGATGTGGAAAACAATGTACCGTTAACACAATATGTAAAGTCGATGCATGTATATATGTCAGTAAAATTAATACAGAGAGAGAGAGAGAGAGAGAGAGAGGAGAGAGAGAGAGAGAGAGAGAGAGAGAGAGAGAGAGAGAGAGAGAGAGAGATTTCATATAAAGAAACTCGTTACTTTAATCATTGTCTGGTAACATTAAAAAGAATGATAGAGATAGTACAAAGAAAATCAAATATAACAAGAAAACAACAAAAGCTTTCAATTCAGAGTTAAAGCTTAAGTGAAAAATCAAGGAAAGGAGCTATGAAATTTTTCCGCAAGTAAACCGATGAAATAAAAAAAAACTATAAAAAGAATGAGATCTGAAAATTCTACAATTCCTACCCGAAACTTATTGCGCATCTGCAGTTGCATATTCAATTCCGGAAAGGGTTGACATTTTAAACCCGAGTCAAATAAAGGAAGAAAAGAATTTAAGGTAATAATTTCAAAAGGTCAAGAGGTCAGTTGTTCTAAAATATAACCATTACGTTACTTGAAACTAAAACCATGGTCTTAGCATTATAAGACCTGGATAAAAGTTGAACTAGCTGAATAGGGTGTGAATATAGAATATGTATGTATGTATGTATGTATGTATGTATGTATGTATGTATGTATGTATGTATGTATGTATGTATGTATGTATGTATATACATACTGTATACACACATATATATATATGTATATGTATGTGTGTGTGTGTATTTCCATCTTTTATTCCAAATTCCAAATTCTGCAAATACATGGAATGTAATTGCTTGTTCGCAAAGCTTCCCATGAATGATTACGCTCATTCCGTTGGCCTCATTGTGACCTATTGGCCTTGATAGGCTCTCAGCACTGAGTACTGGGATGAAACAGCGAACTGTACGCCCATAGCCACAACATGACAAATATCTTCAACCCTTTATACCATTTATGATCAGTGAAAGGTTCAACTGGGTATTGCCATTATAGCCAAATAAAGGGGGAAAAGAAATTCACTTCATTTTAATGCCTATACAGTATTGATGACAGCATCTGGTTTTCGAGAACAAAAATAAAACAGGAAGAAGACTTAGTTTTCCGATCAACATTGCCATGAGATTCGAGCTACAGATTTCTACTGTGACGGAATAATTCATAAAACGACGACAATTTTCAAGGGGACTTAGGACGAATTTGTCCTTGGGAAAAACTTCCTGCCTAATAAAAGACAACCTTTCATTCTCGATGTCTCTGGATTTTCGAGGCAGAAGTAATCAAAAAGACTCGTAAATTACCTGACAAGAAAGCTAAGGATTTGAGACATATGTCCTGGTAGTGACTGCACTAAATCAGATTAGAAAAAACCCTGATTTTGTTGTTGTTATTATTATTATTATTATTATTATTATTATTATTATTATTATTATTATTATTGTATATCAGGCCCACAATAATATTCAATGGTATTCTTGTTGATTTTATAAAAAAAAGTTACAAAAGAATACCATTGAATATTATTGTGGACCTGATATACAGCATATACCGTTCTCGATCTAGAGAAGAAAGACCTACTATTACTATTATTATTATTATTATTATTATTATTATTATTATTATTATTATTATTATTATTATTATTATTATTATTATTATCGCATGGTTATGAAGTACGCCAAAATCGAAAGCCATACGTAAAGAGAACTCGAAAAATAACAAAATAAACTACTTATATATATATATATATATATATATATATATATATATATATATATATATATATATATATTGCTGCTTATATTTTAGTATTAAAAGTATCAAAACTCATTTCGAAAGTAGCTCTAGCATCAGCATCTGAACCCCAAATAGATTTTCTTCCCCAGATACTCGTGTCCCCTAAAATTGTTTCCCCATGTGTTTTGAAGCTCTAGGATATATCTCGTCCTCACGGAAAACACATCATTTTATTGGATATTTAAACCAAGCATACGATTTCATTTCTCCAGATGACAGCTGGGGCAAAACAATTCCTTAAATTCCAAGGGAAAAAATGAGCTACTGAAAAGCGTCAACATTATACACTGGTTATCTCTCTTGTCCGGACACTGTTAACAGAATGTTTTGCTTGCTTAGTTATTATTCCTTACCACCGTATACCATTGCCCAAGCATAAAGCAAGATATAGGCAAAATATGACACATATGATATATATATATATATATATATATATATATATATATATATATATATATATATATATATATATATATATATATATATATATATATCCTAAGAGCTTCAAAACACAGAGGGGAAACAATTTGGGGGGGACACGAATATCTGGGGGAAGAAAATCTATTTGGGGTTCAGATGCTGATGCTAGAGCTACTTTCCGAAATGAGTTTGATACTTTTAATACTAAAAATATAGCAAATATATATATATATATATATATATATATATATATATATATATATATATATATATATATATATATATAAGTAGTTTATTTTGTTATTTTTTCGAGTTCTCTTTTACGTATGGCTTTCAATTTTTATGTACTTGTAACCATGATCATAATAATAATAATAATAATAATAATAATAATAATAATAATAATAATAATAATAATAATAATAATAATAGTAGTAGGTCTTTCTTCTCTAGATCGAGAATGTATATGCTGCAGACAAGTCCATAATAATATTCAATGGTATTCTTTTGTAACTTTTTTTATAAAATCAAGAATACCATTGAATATTATTGTGGGCCTGATATACAATAATAATAATAATAATAATAATAATAATAATAATAATAATAATAATAATAATAATAATAATAATAATAATAATAATAATAATAATATATATACATATATATATATATATATATGTGTGTGTGTGTGTGTGTGTGTATGTATATATATATACATATGTATGTTATATAGCTATATATATAGATAGCTATATATTAAAGAGAGAGAGAGAGAGAGATATTAAATGTATAAAAAAGTTCTTGGATTCTTTATTATAAAACTGCTTATTTCCAAGGCTGTGTCATACCACCACGGGAAAAAAAATACTCTCTATTGTTTTTATCTTTATTATTACATGATAATGATTTTATTATTCATAGGGGTACGCCATGTTGTGGCCCTAGTCTAAAACGACATTTAAATTACTTGCAAGCTTCACGGCATAGAGTAGTCGCCGTGCTAAGAATATAACAGGTCTTAGGTTTAGCAAAAATGATAAAATTATCCACTGGAGACAAATGTACTTTTATCATCATCACCATCATAATCTGTGCCGTGAACTCGTGCTTTTTGTACAGACGCGCAACTGAAAGCAAAGCACCGGACACCTGTTCATAAACTGCAATAACAGAAATGTTTCTCCCTAAGGCTTAAATCTACATGGCGAAAATCAAGCTGATTTTTCGTGAGCATATCAGCAGATATTAATATTAGTGACTCGTCAAAAAATAGGATTCTGCGAAAACTGCGATTTCTTATCCCAATACCCACAGTTAATACAATGCTATAAATAATTAATTTGAAATAAACTCTGGGGCACATGACCAACTAACTTGATGCAGTATTTCACAAGAACTTTCCTTTTCTTCTTCTTTTGGCCATTAATTTGAGGCAGCTTGAATGCTGGATATTCTTCTAACAAGAGTTAAAATCAAAGATGTTACCGGCCATTTACAACAAAGAATACGCTGCCCGGCTCCATTTTATTGCTCGGGTTTTGCATAAATATAATGAATGACTTCGTGTATTCTTGTCATTAATAAACCACAAGCAACTGTTTGCTGAAACAAAGCGACATAAATCGTAATCAAGTGCAAACAAAAACTACAGCAAAAACGTTCATAATTCTCGGGAAACATGAAATCGTGAATCGCCCAATTCCTAAATGGCAAATTCTCCATCCCAGCGTACCACCCGGAGGATGGTAATCGTTAAATAAACACCCAATCATTTTCTCATGCCTGCTCCGATAACCATCCGTCTCTCTTCCACATGAATTCTACTGTGCCGACAAATCCATCCGGAATGCGGACGGATATCTGGATTAACTACTCATAATTTTTGGGTAATGATTTATCGATATAAGAACTCGTCTTGACATCAACATTTATCATGCGAACTGAGATATTGCATTTTCAACAACAACATTAGCACCGTTATTATATTTCATTTTATCAACATGTCTCCAGCTGTCGTGCGCTTGGGAAACAGAGACTCAAATTTTCTTCATCATTGAGGTTTGGTGCCTTTCTGACTAAGATTCATCTCCTGACGCCAGAGATAACACCAGTTAATGTAAAAAAATCGTCTTATGGATCGAGTGACTGGTCAGTATTTAACAGGTGTATGCAAGAGAAACTACTGTCAACACAAATTAAGGAAAAATCTGTCCCAACTCTCTCCCTTCGATCCGCAGGGCTAAACATTCCACTTGCGGCACTAACTCCCGGCATCAAAGGCTCTACAATTAACTGACATGGTGCATACCATCACTGTATCTCTTAGTTCACAATAACTCCCAAAATCCACTTTCGGAGTAAATACCTGTAATAACTTGGTTGCAGTGGCAGTTGGGGAAAATATCTCTCTCTCTCTCTCTCTCTCTCTCTCTCTGTACCTCTTCCCTTAAAGATACCTTGATGATGTCTATACTTAAATCATCCTCTTCGCTGTTCTGGACTGGGCAATTTAACACAAAACGGTGGTTATTACTATTATTATTAATATTAGTAGTAGTAGTAGTAGTAGTAGTAGTAGTAGTAGTAGCAGTAGCAGTAGTAGTTCAATCTAAGAATAAAATAAACAATCTTTGTTCCAAAAGATTGTCAAATGACGTAATATCATCCTCATTAACATCAAAAGAACGTCATCCCACAAACGCCGGCTTTGAAGTTTCGAGTATTTTGTGAATACTGAAAACATTCTTTTTCTGCCTTTAATCTCGTGAGGGGAAACACATACATTTACTAAGAAAAAATCTGAAGTGATATAGTCTCAAATATCGAGCTAACTGTTGTCTTTAGTTCTTGGTCGGCAACTGCAAAGCCGACTGAACACCCTCATTTTCCGGAAACAGTCAAATCACTAATGAAAATTAATTTCCGTCAAATCTTAATGAGTATTCTGAACAAAAAAAATCAAAAGTTAAATCTCACAAATAAAAAGTGTTCGGAAGGCAAACACAAGGTCCAAATGTTTAAGTTTGTGGAGTTACGGTTCCTAAAAATTATCGTTCAAAATTAGTATGTCATATTTGAAGGTTTAGTCGCTTTTTGCAAGTTATGAAACAAACTTCAAAACCACATTTCTGGCGTTTGATCGCCAAAACAAAATCAACGTATTTAATTATATATATATATTTATATATATATATATATATATATATATATGTATGTATATATATATATATATATATATATATATATATATATATATATATATATATATGGTTTATTAGTATATGAATATGTTTTTTTACTATACATCTTTTGCCCCTGTAGAGTGGTTGGAGACAAAAGGTAAAGCTGCCTTGGGCTTTCCAGGTCTATGCTATGGGACGAGTTTGCTGGCCTGTAGGTTTCTTTTTTTTTTTATTTCTATTTTTCAACACTGGATCGAGCTGCAAGCCTGATCGAACCATGAAACTGTAAATGTGAACTAAGGTATTTCCTACTGACCTATGATATGTGTGTGTGTGTGTATATGTATATGTATATATATATATATATATATATATATATATATATATATATATATATATATATATATCTTATATATATATATTATATATATATAATCTTCATTTTCGTTTTCAAATGTAGGAATGTTATTGGATGGAAGCTTGCTGGACAATTTCCAGGTTTTTCAACTCGTTCTATAAAAATGTATCCAAATAATAAATTGATAATAACCATTACAGCCTACTTTTTTTCTGGGAACTGGTGATTTGTAAATATCAGCAGTCAGTATCACTGCCTTTTTCGTGATTGGCAGAAGTTAATGTTGTTACCACCCACCACAGATTACACAGTTGAACTGCATCGGCCAACCAGAAGGAAGCTTGAAGCTTCAGTGATATCAGCTGTGTTCTTTTTAGTTATCTGTAACATTTACATGGTTACAACATATGAACACAAACACAGGCACACACACACACACACAGACACATTAGCACTTTAAGACCCATTCAACACAGGCAGGTATTAAAGTAACCAAAACAGTGTTTTTGAAACGCACTAGCCTCGCTAGTGATTATAAAAGTGTTAATGACTACTTCACCTTGATGTATTTCCTAACATGGAAAGCCTGCTTGGCGTGTTGATGGCTTTTTTAGCTTCTTTTACAAGGGCTTACACGCTTGAAATAATAATACTGAAGCAGAGTAATCATTACAATAATGTTGCACAAATATCTAAAGACTGAAGAGCTTTTCAGAGCCTGCGCATCTCTTTATCCGTTATCACTCATTATGAGGATAATAATAATAATAATAATAATAATAATAATAATAATAATAATAATATGAGTTACAACATGATCTCGATGAAAAACAAGTCGATGGGGCATAATTTCGCTGAGGGAAAATCGATGCCTTTCCATATCCCTCATAAATAAAAATTACAAACTTCGGGAAAATCGGACAAACCCTGAGATTCTCGCCGTCTGTAAATTTTGGACCCCAGCCATTTTGAGAAATCCTAAATCGTTTTGATATGAAAGTCTATAGAGACCCCAAATAGCGGCCCAGCCTACGAAATTGCCTTAAAATTGGAGATACGGACTTCGGGAGTTCTAGTTGGTTGTAACTGCAGAGTTTGATTACACTGGACTGAACGTTTGAATGAACTTTGCTTCACGGACACTCACAGATAAAGATTGAAGTGCGAGAACGGACACCAGTTACGGATATCCAAAGTATCTTACTTTCTTCATGTAAACCGACACAAATTAAAGGAACAGCAAGAAAGGCAAAAACAAATCGTTATGACAAACACGATGAAAAGAAAATCGCTTCCATATTTTCCCGTCTGGATGTCAGTTTTTGTCATCCATCTGCTGGTAAGAGAGAGGAGGCATTGGAAGGGGTATGTGTAGAACTGGGGAAAGGGGAGGGAGGAGGTGGAGGGGATGGAAGAGGTGGAGAGAATTGGAGGGCAGGAGACGGGGAGGTGGAGGAAGAGGAGGGGAAGGGGTTAGGATGGGAGGGGAAAGACTATTAGGCGAAATAGAAAGGTAGCAGGAAAACCCTTAGGAAAATTCTATTCCTGAGGTTCTAAATTACTATTCTTCTTCAATACTAGAACAGTTGTAATGATTCCTTTACATAACTTGAAATTTATTATTTATTTTCGGTGAAGAAGGGCGAGAGGAAGAAACAATATGGGCAAGTTCCGGTAAAATTTACGCCTCTGTTAAGTCAAGATTAGTACTTAGCTGAGTGCAAGATCTAACGCACTTATTTCAAAGCATTTTCAAGCTGTTATTTTTAGTGTATAACAGTGATATGGTTGTTAGCCTGGAAAACACGATTGCTCAGTGCCGGTGATGCAACACTTGTGGGTGCAGTAAAGTCTCCATTTACGAGAAATGAAGCGGCCCTTAGTCTCAATCGTGACATGGACAGGATTAATGAAGAGTGTAGTCGGTGGGGTATGAGGCTGAACTCTAGTAAAACGAAAACACCATTGATTAGCAGATCTCGTACAGATTTTCCACACAATCTTCCCCTTCAAGTGGAAGGGACTCTGCTGAATGAGTCTGAAGCTTTGCCTACACTTGGTGTGCCGTAATTTTTTACTTACATCTTACTTTTGAGAAACGATATGCCACATGGAAGTTAGGCATAGTACGTAAGGCCTCATAATTAATAACAGTGATAAAATCAATGCAACCTGTTTTATATAATTTGTCCTTTCTTTACTAGAAGACTGTTCTCCCGTGTGGATGTCTGCCTCTGCAAAGGTTTATCTTATTTAGACAGAGCTGTTCGTAGTGGTAGGTAGCTGTTTTCTATAATTAGTAGTTATGACTTGGACCATCGACAGATGGTCTCTTATCTGTCAATTTTTCATAAGCTGTATTTTAACAGAGAGCTTTAACATTCACAATGGATCCCTGATCCTCTTTTTCCGGCTGAGGGAAATCTTCTGTTACTTTTTCAAATAAACAGCATATTCTTTGGAAACTTGAATTTCAAGCTAACGGCACCAGTGGGCTTGTTCCAGATGAATAGGGTTCATCTTCTGAATAATAATAATAATAATAATAATAATAATAATAATAGTTAAGTATACCTTAGTTTTACCAGACCACTGAGCTGATTAACAGCTCTCCTAGGGCTGGCCCGAAGGATTAGACTTATTTAACGGCTAAGAACCAATTTGTTACTTAGCAACGGGACCTACAATAATAATAATAATGAAAGTAAAGGAGAGGATCTTGAACCCTGATGGTTCAATTTCTTCGTAACCATATACTCACTTACACACACACACACACACACACACACACACACATATATATACTTATATAGACATACACACACATTAAGCTACAAATGTCGTTTAATATCAAATTCGCTCTACCTCGGAAATAACACCGAAGGGAAATTATAATTGATAAGTGGTTCGTCACCTAGCGGACTCCAACAGCCCGCTAGGTGACAAACCACTTATCAATTATAATTCCCCTTCGGCATTATTTCCGACGTAGAAGAATTGGGCATTAAGCGAAACATTTAAACTAATGTTCGTGTATATAAACCATGGTGATATATGTACATATATATACTGTACATATACATACATACATACATATATATATATATATATATATATATATATATATATATATATATATATATATATATATACAAGGTATATATTTAACAGGTGTACCGTCTCGAACCTAACACTAACCGGTCGTTTCACACCGGATGCGATAAGCGCGCTACGCTATGCCACGGAGCCATGCTAGTTATACTTGCTATGTTCGTGTTCACGCCGAAGGTTGCGAATGTCTGCGAACAATTCATGCAAGTATGTAAGTATCTACAGTATTGTTAATCTGTTCATCTGTACTCCTGTATTTAGTTAATTTATATATTAATCTATGAAATCATTATATTCTTTGGACATTTGCTTCTTCCATTTGAAAGTGTTCCTGTTTAATAATAATCATCATCATCATCATCATAAAATTTGGCCATGCACTACTGGAAATCAAATTTTATTTCGAGTAAATTGCTGAGGTATAATTTATACCCCCATTAATATAACACTTATAGTATATTTAGATTTAAGCCATGCAGCAGGGACATCTCCTGTGAGACCCAGTGTGCATGCGCGAGGCAAACTACACCCACAAAAAATCGCGCGCCCGACGATCTTTGGAAGCTATGAAAGCTATGTCGCAGACATCGGTGGCACAGCTTCGCACCCGGGTGAACGTCCTCGCTTAAAAACAATGCCAGCAATTAAAGCCACGTGCCGCGGCATGGCTACCATAGCGTGGCGCGCATAGCATCGCATCCGGTGTGAAACGGCCTAAAAGAACCTTCATTTTGCATATTTGTATGGGATCAGGTGTTGAGAGAGGCTGGGCGCTAGTTGAACGATTGCAAGTCTAAAGATGGAGTTCTTTAGCAATAGAATATAGTTGTTATACAATAAAAAAAATGTGGATAAGTATTTAAACATAAATGTGCAAGCATAATTTTGCCTTTCAATTTCAAAACTATCCATCTATCAGTAAATGGACAGTGGTGATTTGACTTCAACAGCTTTTACCCTTTAGCAAATACAGGAACAAACGGAACAAAATCAAACAAACCTTCAACGAAATGCAAAAACATTGTATCAGTGAATACTGAAAGGTAAATCACTCCAGTCACGCCCGACTCCAGAATAGAGTGATCTTCCCAAACGAACATCTTCATGCATCCATTAACCTCCACTCCTAACCCCTCCCCATCCCAAAATGGTCGTCGCCCCTCCCCACCAACATTCTCTCAATCCCCGTCCTACTAACATATTCCTTGGCAATTGTTGTCATAGCTCTGTCGGGACAAGCACTGTAAATGCGCGCACGCACACACACACACATGCTTACACATCTGGATTAAGTGATCAGTAAACCAGTGGATCGGCTGGTTCTCGATAAATGATTTTTTATTAAACGTCGTGGAACTGAATTTACCAAATCTGAGATAATCCACAAATCACACGTGAAAAAGACGATCATGCTCTCGTAATCCCTCTTTTCATTTTTATACTCTTTATTCATATTTCCTATTCCGGATTCACCCTTCTTTCTTCTATTATGGGCTCATGCGCTCAATATTACATGTTCTTCAATCTTTTTCTATACTATTTTCATTATTCATACCACAGAATGATTTTCTACAATTTTAAACTATCCACATATTATATTTCATACCACGGACTCTTTCATTCCTTTCAATTTTAAATTCAATATTTCTGTTTTCCAGAGCTTAAAAAACGCATTCCAATCCTTATCGACATTGACCTTCGATACTGTGACGTATGTTTGCCGTACACACTGATGCAGAACTTTATTGTGCTCCAGTTCTAGAGACAAATCTCAATTTCCGATCAAAGTCTCGAAATCACAAGCACCCTACAAAATCTCTCTCTCTCTCTCTCTCTCTCTCTCTCTCTCTCTCTCTCTCTCTTCTGTTTCTCAGGTTCAATTGATAACATTCTCGGATCACAAACTAGGAAACGTTCGATCCCCAAACGCGGGTAATAAAATTAACGATTTGGGCACGTTTTTAATCCAAGCTACATCATGCTTACGTTTACATGAGCAGCCAATTCTGTACTTGGTAATCAGCCGACTGTTGCGGTTCGCAGACGGAGATAAAGGAAGAAGATAAAAAAAAAATATAATGGACATAAGTGTCCAGTGTGGGAGGACCTCGACGAGGTAATACTTATTCCATCGGAGTGAAACCATTCATTGGAATTTTCGTTTCGTGTTGTCCACAAACATTCCGAGATTATCACAACTATGAGCAAATCAAGTGAAGGTTCTCGATGACCACCATCTCTGTCACCTCCCAGCTGGGATACTGTATGAATCGCCCGGCGATGTCTTGCTTGTTTGGTTACGACGCTAAATTATTTCTGTATAGTATACAATAGATCACTTGTTCTGTAAGTCATATAATTGTATAGCATTATACATGAATCAAAATGCATAAACAATATGGTAATAAAAAGTGGGACATCACAAAAAATAAAAAACTTTAAATTTTTCATACATAGGCTGTTGTTCAAATAACAACGGGCATCGACGAATAAAAAAAGACAACTTGGGTCCAGGTCACAACTGAGAGATGCACATATCTTTTCACTTCTTGCTATTTCATGCAGTAAAACAAAAACGAAAATAAAAAAAAAAACTTCAGACCCCAATAAAATTAGGACAAAAGAAAAGCTTTTGCGTGTATTTCCATTTCGCTTTATCAGGAGACTTGTGAGACGGGGCTTAATTCCCTGTAAAATTTACAGCTCC
>NC_089757.1:17044176-17079176 GCF_040412425.1 Macrobrachium rosenbergii
CCTCATTCACCCACTCCCCCTCCCCTACCAACCAACCTCTCCCCACCGCAACCCACCCAGTCTCTCTCTCTCTCTCTCTCTCTCTCTCTCTAACACTTTTTTCCTCTTTCTTCCTCCGCGAACTACATCGCTCCCGGAATTCTGAAAGACGATCAGAGAGAATTATTCTTTTATGAATTAATGTTGCTGTGAATAGGACCAATAGCTAATGACGCTCGCCGTCCTCGTAACATAAAACAATTTTTCCCCGTCATTCTTCACTATCGTTTGACTGTGATGTTTGGAAAGGAATCGGCTCGAAAGAAAAGGAACACGAACGAAGAACTGCGAAACGAGTTTGAATTTGCCTCCCATGTGGGTTGCGCATCACAGTATCTAATTTGTTTATGGGTTTTCCCACGGGGAGGGAGGGGAGAGGGCACTGGAGATAGGGATAATACAGGGTTACGGCAGGGGGAGGTAAGCAGGGAAGGGCTGGCGGAGGATGGTGGGGGCTGGGGGAGGGTTATGACGAGGGTGGAGTAGCCTCTAGGCATTTTTCTTCCGAGGGGAGCCGCCCCAGAGAGGAAACAAATGCAATCCTGCTTGCTGTACAACAAAAGTCATCCTTTGTGGTCAGGTCGAGTCTTGGGCCGGAAGCTCTTTTGCGCTAGTGCCGACTTCAAAGGAAAAATTATTCTCACGGCTAATGTTAAGGAACTTGCTTAACATCCCTAAGGCAAATGTACCTCTGCTGTTTTAGCAGTTCTGATAAGAGCCAAGTTAACCTGAAATCATGTAATTCTGAATACAGTTTGTGACACCATTATCATTCTCTGATTTACACAACAGTGCAACCACCATGCTGTTTTTCAGTTAACAAACTGGTGATTGCGGTAATACACCTACAGTTATATACCTATTTTTTTCATGTACCTACGTGCATTTTATGTCAATTTAATCGCGTTTCCCCTTTCATACATAGCCAACGAACATAGGTATAGCTTGACAAGAAGAATAAATCTATACCTAAATAATTTTACAGATATGTGTCGATCTGCTATAGTTACTTATTATTGATTATGTTTCCACTATGCAAAAACCCTTCAGAAAAGTACGTATGTTTTAGTCAACATTTTAAAACCAGCAGATTGATGTTATAGAAGGTTACAGTTGCAGTATATGGCAAGAAATTATACAACGCCAACAGGATCTTGGTAATACTGTCTAGGGATGAAGCACTTGGAGCGGAACTTTTTCAATACGAGCATCCCTTAAAAAATGTATCAATTCTGAATTTCAGAAAATTATGGAGACGAAGCCACTTTGGTGTTTACCCTGACACTGGTCCTCAGAGGTCCAGTGAACTCTGCCCGTACTCCCACTTTACCTGTCAACCAATTTTTTTATGGTTTTCGGATAAGGGCGTGATTTGGGAAACATTAAATGTACAGTGACGATGACTATGCAGGTTTTAGGGACAATGGCAGCAAGCATTGATGTAAATCGTGATACCAGGTGGAAAGAAGAACTGACTTAAAACAAGAGAATATCCAAGATGTGAATCTTCTGGTGACAATTTCAATTTAGGAGGCATCTTTTCTCAAGTCTAGTGATTCAAGTCCATGGATGATTAGTGATTACTTTAAACTATTGAAGTTATTAATCCAAGACAAACAGCTTGTTAAAGTGTACTGTAGACATTGGTTATGAGAATTCCATAACAAACGCCTTGTAAGTCAACAAATCAGCATCAAATACTGAAGAATCAAATCCTAACGAACCATTCTCCAGAGCCTACGTATAAAATGACTGAAGGAAGAACTGCAGACAGCATTCATTTAGATTAAAACATTAAATGCCAAGAGAGGCAAATGGGTTCAATAATATACTGACGATGCAGTTTCTGTTGACCGAATTAAAAAAAAAAAGAGGCTTTCATATTTGCAAACAACAATTCCTCTACTCGAGGAAGAAGGGTATTTTAACCATCAAAACGCTCATAACGGTAGCAATAAGGTTACTGTAAAACTTTAATAATGAAGTCAGTAAATACAATAATCAATGTGCATGAAAATATAAGAGTAAACTGCTGGTGGAGTAAAATACTGGACTTTGGGGTATGTTAGCAACATACAGTAACCTTTATGTTGAGAATACTGGACTTTGGGGTATGTTAGCCAGATACAGTGACCTTCATATTGAGAATACTGGACTCTGGTGTATGTTAGCAACATACAGTAACCTTTATATTGAGAATACTGGACTCTGGGGTATGTTAGCAACATACAGTAACCTTTATATTGAGAGTACTGGACTTTGGGGGATGTTAGCAACATACAGTGACCTTTATATTGAAGGACGAAATCGATGAAAGATGCATTTTCATTTTCCTCGTAATGATATGATAAAAATCATTGTCGGAAGGACTCACGTAAGAAAAAACAAATATGCCTCTTAATATTAATTTTCGTTTACCTCCAAAGTGGTAAGCTTAGTGAATATTCTTGGTATTAATTACTGAAAACTGTATTTTTATAGCGTGATTCTTTCGGGTTTTGGCATCCAGCTAATTCTCAGAGTCCTTTATTATACACGGAGAGAGACAGAAATTGTACAAATACACTATACATTAAGCCATACGTATATGCATACAGATTTATATTTTACACATATATACAGTATATATAATTATTATATATATATATATATATATATATATATATATATATATATATATATATATATATATATATATATATATATATATATATATACATATTTACATACTGCTCAGTGTTAATAGACAAACACATACACACACATATATATATATATATATATATATATATATATATATATATATATATATATATAATGTATGTGTGTGTGTGTGTGTGTGTGTGTGTGTGTGTGTGTGTGTGTACGTGCGTGTGTCTATTAACACTGAACAGTTTTCCTGAATAGATGGCTCCAGAGATAAAAACACAACAGTCACTGCCATTTGTACTTAGTTAATACGTGGTGAAACCCCCATGCAGTGAAACTTCCTCAACAATAAGCGTTTCATACACTTACAAAGTAAGCGCACCAGCTGTGCGATGAACCCCCACAGATACTGAGCCATCCGTCAATGTTCTCTGTTTCTTCGTTTCTAATACTTGTTCAACTCCCATCTATCAAACTCTTTCTACGCCTTCCTCCCTTTCCCCTACCAGTCATGAATTATACAGTCATCCAGTCTTTCCACAAGACCGAGCCGTCTAAGTAGGCTTTGATTCAGCCTTTCACCTGCGATAGACATTTTAGTACTTCAATGTATCTCCCCATCTCTCAGCCTACCAGTCCTTTCGCCGCTTATATTAAACAAACAGTTCTCCTCAACGTGTCAACCATTTTTCCTTTCTCCAGCACTCAACATCAACGCTTCACTTCCATGTGAGTGCGTGTACATTTAGATATATAATTTTTAAAGACCATTCACCCGAATATCTGAACTGGAACAGTTTCCATCAGGACCAAAATAATTTTTTGCAAATATCCGACCGACTTTTGATAATAAGGCTGTATCAATGTCTCTACGAAAAAAAAAATGAGTATTCCTTCGGGATATTGCCTTCGGTTCACAGATAAAACTGACAAAAGACTAAATGATAAAAAAAAATAGAAACTTCACTGATAATTAAACAGATTATATCCCATTTTCTATCTACACGATTAAAATGAAAACTAACCTTTTTTGTAAATTTTAGAACAATGAGCCAACTGTCCAAGTCTACAATGAATAATGGATTTATCATGTTAATTTTAGGTTAACAAATCCCTGTTGTCATTAACAGTTAAAAGAAGGCATACCTATAGGGAAAAGAAGACATCGACTATATATATATATATATATATATATATATATATATATATATATATATATATATATATATATATATATATACTGTATATACATACATATATGTACATATATATACATTTATATATATGTATACACACACACACACACATATATATATATATATATATATATATATATATATATATATATATATACATATATATATACATATATATCATATATTCAATGGGCAAAACAAATATTCACAGACGGAAAGAAGTCGAATGTGTATACTGACAAAGACAACGTTGTTTTTCGAGGTACCAGAGGTGAAGTATCTCTGCCTCACTTAAAGTGCAATAAAGTCACGGCCATTAATAATCCCGCAAATTTGTGGAGAGTAGCAGTTCTGCTCCTACAAACACTCAGAGGAATTAATATAGAGTAGGCGGCCTTGAAGCAGCAATAAAAGCGCATATAAGTGAAGCATAAACTTCGAAAGGGGTTCATTAAGAGGAGAATTGTCACGAATCCTTCCTACTTTTGTCCAGCGAGAAGTCATGCGAGTGAAGCAATTACCGTAATTCACAACTATAATTATTAAAGAGCATTTTGCGCTCGTAAATACACTCCATTTATGCATGTTTTGCCACTCCGCTGTAAAAGGAAGGCCAAGCTGTTTTTCGCAGGTAACGATAAGGTAATTAAGATAAATGCTAGGAACGAAATTATTTCGAACAGCTGGTAAGCTAATAAGATCTCGTAAAAGAGAGAGAGAGAGAGAGAGAGAGAGAGAGAGAGAGAGAGAGAGAGAGAGAGAGAGAGAGAGAGAGAGAGAGAGTTTAGGGCAAGGAAGATGGTATCGCAGATTTGCCAAAACGAAACCACGGTGTTACTGAGCTGATATTTACTTGTATGAAATTTTATCACGTAAATACATGCACTCAAGCAGGTCCTAAGCCAGGACTAAAATGCGAGTTGAGCTTATATAAATCAAGTTAAAATTGCGCTGAAGAAACTTCGGCGCAATCGATTCTTCTGTACAGCGTACAATCACCGAAAATAGCTTTATCTTTCAGTGGTTTCGGTATACAATGATGCTGTATGAGCAGCGGCCCATGAAACTTTAACCACGGCCCGGTGGTGGCTAGCCCTATATCGTTGCCAGATGCACGATTATGGCTAACTTTAACCTTGGATAAAATAAAATCTACTAAGGCTAGAGGGCTGCAATTTGGTATGTTTGATGATTGGAGGGTGGATGATCAACATACCAATTTGCAGTCCTCTAGTCTTAGTAGTTTTTAAAATCTGAGGGCGGACAGAAAACATGCGGACAGAAAAAGTGCAGACGGACAGAAAGCCGGCACAATAGTTTTCTTTTACAGAAAACTAAAATGTTCGATAACCAGTACGAATAAGATCTTGCCTGGTCTATACTGTAATCTTTTGACAGCTATGCAAGATGTATCGGAGGGTCTGTAACCCCAAAAAGAGCAGGGAGGTAATTTGGTGTAGATCGTTTTCCCTCGGCAAGCTGGCCTTGATGTCTTTTCTCACCTTCTCCAATGAACTTACGTGATTAATGGAAATAAATATTCCTCAGATTACACAGTTCAACAGCTAACTTCGAAATTCTCTTCTTGCTTCCATTTCCTTGAAACCTGAGAGCTCTCTCATTCTTAAAGAAACGAATCTATTATTTTCTTCGGGATTAAGCCCCACTCTTTTTATTCCTTTCCCCTTTTTTTCTGGTTTCGAAAGGTCTTGGCCAGTAGGTAACGGCACTAGCTTTGCCTGCTCCGTCGGCCTCTATCTTAATATAAAATTTGACAGCAGATGACAGATGATTATAGACAAAGGAATGGGAAAAGAGCCAATCTGGAATTCCTGTTGTAGAATAATCAAATTATACAGGATGCGACATAAAGAAGGTAACTGAATTTATTTCTTATCCTATCCTATCCCAATAGAATTACATAAAAATGACAGACGTAAGGTATCTGTACATACTTCCTATGCTACTGCGATAGAATTATATCATAACGACATCAGTGAGGTATCTGAAGATACCTCCCATCCTCTCTCAGTTAATTATAAAAAAAATGATGATAGTTGTGAGGTTTCTGAACACCCTTCCTATCCAGTCTCAATAGGGCTGTATCAATATGACAGTTGTGAGGATACTGAACATTCCTCCTATCCTTTCTTATCCTATCCCCACTGATTCAGCATGCAGTTGCTTCTCTGCAAATACTCCCTACTCTTCCTCCTTTTTTATGCATGCACCGCGTTAAAATTCATGTTATAATAAAGTAAACAGCACGCATACACAGGAGAGGAACCCTCCATAACCTTCAGTTCTAAAATCCAGGAAAACTGACAATTTTAACCTCAGGTCAACACAGTTGAAGTTGAAAATTTTTAGCCGTTTCAACATGACTGATTTTGATAAAATTACAAATTATTTAACTTAAACATGGCTAAATGCCATAAGGAAAGTTTTGTTTTCTCACCATGGCTGATCATGTGATTTAAACTACCCAATAAGGTTGACCACACGGACAATTTAAAATAATTTATTTGTAAGGGTGATCGTATGTAATATTTAATTTTTAAAACTTAACTGAATATATGGGAAATCTGAAGTATTTTCAACATGGCTCATCACATGGAAAATTGAGTTCTTGAAACTTTACTGATTGTATAGAAAATCTAATAATTTTCCAACTTGGACGATCTTATGGAAATTTCATTCTGTTCATCAAAATTTTAATCATATGGAAATTTAGCCTTTTCAACAGGCTGATCACATAAAAAATTAGAGTAATTTAAAAGCGGATATTATGGAAAATTTAAAGTCAATTCAGCACAGCTGTTCATAGGGAAAATTTAAAGATATTTAAAGCTGATCTTACGAAAAATCTAAAGAATTGCATGGTTAATCTTATGAAAAATTTACAGTCAATTCAGCACGGCTGATCACATGACAAATTAAAGCAATTTAAAGCTGATTTAATGGAAACCAAAGAGTTTCAGAGCCGAGCTTATGGAAAATTTAGTCAGTCTGTTTGTGTCACTAAAAACATTTCCTCAGCAAACTCTCAAAAGAATATAGCATTTTAAAACCACCGAGGAAAAAAGATTAAGGCCAAAATGATAATGGATTGATGGGCAAGATAGGTCACGATAGATTTCCTTTAATCGCGTCAACTTGAAAACTCTGAGGAAAATGTCGATTCCGAAGATCTTAAAAGAATTTTAATGAAGTCCTTAGTTTCGTAAACCGACGCCACTAGAGAATCCTATTATTATTTGTAAAGGATATACGAACAAAACGGGTCAATAAATCTCTCTCTCTCTCTCTCTCTCTCTCTCTCTCTCATCAGCTTTCATATTTGGGTTATCATTATTCTGTTATTATCAGGAGAACGATCATGTGAAACAAATTTAAAAATGGTCATTAACTGACAAAGCAAGTTCAACAAAACATAAACTCATAGTTTTTGAACGAAAGAGAAAAAGTTGAATAATAGCAGAAACAAACCGGCAAACGTAACTAGCAATGTAAGTCCACAAAAACTAGAGCAGTAAGTTAAGGCATTTAAAATATTACCTCTTTTTAAAGTTCTATAAATCTGCTTCAAAAGTACCACCAGCAAGATCGTTATAAGGTTTACGAATTATAAGAATGATGGTAGTTCTGGCACTGGAACAGCGTGGCAATGTGTTGCCCCAACAGACCGTAGAGTCGGATGCTTGGCAAAGCGCACACTGTAGCATGCACCACCTGCAAAGTGAGTGGCACACAGTAGCATGAACTACTTGCAAAACGAATAGCACGCACTACCTGCAAAGTGAGTAGCCCCACTAATTAGGCCGCAGGTACAAGGGGTGCTAATTTAAGGTCCCCGGTAAATTAGAGCTTACTGAACATGGTGAAACATGATACCTTTGGTGATGTTATAAGTCATAATTATCACTGTTCGGAGAGGGATACTACCACTTCGACCAACCCTTGAAATGATAAAGGTCCCGAGAGAACTGTTTCAAGAACAACTGCAGAGCTAATGGCCTGAAGCGTAAGACACTAATACCACTATCTCCTTGGGAGGTACGGCAAGCATTAAGGACAAAACCTAGTTCTGGACACCCATAGGCATGTACCCGCTCGTGTACTGCATAACCCTTTTACTTTTGCGCGAAGAGATCAAGAGAAAATACATTAGTGACAATTACCTAAATACGGCTAAAGAAAATATGTAAGCAATAATTACTTATCGATGGTCATCACTTTATCTCCTATGACTTGTTCATGATGAATATTGCATTCTTTCATTTACCTTTCCAATTAACAGCATAAAATTTCTTTAAAAGTAAATGATTTTTAAACCCATTGATGAAACTTCATTATAATTCGTGTGCTCAAAAATAATCGTATACCGCACATGATATCAGCAGTTTTTGTTATTAAATAGGTATTCTTAAAAAAAAAACAGACTATTTGAGGTATGTTCCCATTTCTCAGTATCATTACACGATGTGCTTCCGTTTGTGCAAGAACTCCAATAATAATATTTGTTTGACCATTTTATCTGAGTTTACCATCAAAATAATGATTTTTCGCCAGTAATTTAAATAATGTTTTTGTAACTATTCAAAGTCTGCGGCGAAGGACAGTCACCTACCGTGGTGCTGTTGTTGTAAGCATCAAAAGGCCATCTTTTTTCATCGCACTGATTACCCTCACAGTTTAGACCAACGCAAAATAATTTTTGATCTAAGACATCAAGCATCTAGATTTAAGTTCTTTTCTACCCCAAATCGATTTTTGAGTATTGTATTTGAAATTACGTGTCCTTTCTATATGAAACTTAATTTATTCCTTTTGCTGAAGAAGAAGAAGAAGAAGAAGAAGAAGAAGAAGAAGAAGAAGAAGAAGAAGAAGAAGAAGAAGAAGAAAGGTTTGATGAAACTGGTATGAAGGGGGCACTAAACTGACTTTGCGTTAACTAAAAGGCCTAATTAACAGCGGCACTAAGGATGTGCACATAGATGAAGTACAGGATTAAATAAACAGGAATAAAAAATAAAACCTATATCAATCTTTGTATATTTTGCCTTTGAGGTTCACTTCTTTCAGGTTCTCTGTTCAAAATTTACAGCAGCACTAAAGAAGTGGATAAAAACGATGTGCTAAAATAAAAATGAATAATAAAACTATATTTTTATCTTAGATTTTTCTTTTACGATTCACTTCAGTCTACTTACTCTTAAATCCAAATTTATTGATCAAAGGTCTATGTCTATCGTTATCCATAGCATTTTTGAGTCATAAAGTTTTTGGGAATTCTCAATGAACGTTGTGTTGAAAAGTAAGGCATAAACATACTCTGATCTAGATGTTCAAAACAGTCAAAAATGCTCTTGCAATATTCATCTTGTAAACTACTGTCGCATACAATTATCGAACTATATTAAAGAAAACCAATGTCACTTGACCCCAGTAACATTCAAATAGGATTCGATTGACGCAAAAGTAACAAACCAAAAATCGAAGTAAAACAAAGTACGATAAAAAAAACCCAAGAAATAAAAAAAGAAAAGAAAAGGAGACACCATAAAAAAGAAAAAGGTTTATGGTAACCCTCGACAAACAAGGTGGGGAGAGGGAGGGTGGAGAGAGGGGGGAAAGTGGGAGGGAGATGCTGATGCTCTGTGTATTTAAATTTTCGGAGGGGATTTCATTACTGGAACACAGGAGGGGCGGTCCCGGCTTGGAGTCAAAACGAGGCTCTCCTGGCGGACCCACCAATTCTCATCCACTTCGTTTTTTCTTCTCCATTTTATTCTTTTTCTTCGCTTTCTCACTCTCTTTCCTTCTCCAAGGAAATGTAAAGTAGGTGATAAAGCGAATGATGCATCCAAACTCGAAAAAAAATAGGACAAGTTTACGAAAAATAACACCAGTAAGAAACAAGGAGAGAATAGAGCCGTCTTGTTGTCAGATATTTAAGAGAACACCGACAGACCGGTTTGATTAAAGGGTATCCCTAAACTTCTATATATTTCCAGGGAATGTCGAGAGGTAATCTAAGTTTATCCCTCACTTGATGCTGTAATAGAGCAGGATGAGAAGAGAGAGAGAGAGAAAGAGGGAGAATTGCCTTGCAGCTCAGGGGAGATGAAACACGTAGAGAACTGTGAACTGACACTCGCATGGTAATGAGATATTGCCTGCGACATGAGGCTGTTATATGACAGCGACAATCACTCATTCCAGTACATCTAATACTCATTGGGTTCAACTCACTCGGCGAACTCATTACGTCTCTCTCTCTCTCTCTCTCTCTCTCTCTCTCTCTCTCTCTCTCTCTCTCTCTCTCTTTGCATGTACGAATTTTTTGCATGTTTTGAAGCAAAATTTGTAAATGACAGAATCATCTCATTGACTTTCGGCGTCGATTGACAATGCAGTTGTGACGTCCGTAATTTAACCCTAACTAATAAGCCACTTACATAACAACTAAAGTACATCAGCTATTCCATATTTTGACTCTGATGTTTTTCTCGTTTATTTTGCGCCTCTGACCAACCTTCTTAAGCAGCATCCGCCATTCTTCTTGGTCCAAAAGACTTTACTTCTAAGGGTTTTGTTCCGATGTCTGCTACCTTCAGTCATTCGCTAGCTGAATTTTGACAAACGGCCATCGAAAATTCACTACACATCAGCTGAAAGTCTCTTGAGCGGCTAAGGGTCACATTAGGGCCTATGAAACCAGCAAAGAGAAAATAGGTGGTTAAGGAATATGGCAATCTTTAATCCGGATTACAATCCGTGCCGATATTTAAAAAAAGAATTCAATAAACTATAAGCGAAGACTTGATAAGTATTTTTGTCGATAAAAAAGCAACGCAGGAGGGTAAATAAAACTGAAACAGATCCCCAAAGCCTATGGTATGTTCACCTTCGAAAGGAATCACTGGTTTAATAAGGAAGAGCGTGATGATAATTCTTTCAAAACTTGCAAAATACTATCAGTCAACATAAGAAATATAAAGAAACACACATCTTTCCGGCTGTATGGCAAAGATGTTTTACTTAACTGGCATATCCAAAGAAGGTTCTTCAACTTTCCGAAAATAACTACGTGATGTGTAGAAGTACACCTGTGCTTAAGTTTACGCAAAAGCGATCCGGAGGCATGGAACAAGCTAGAGTTTTTCGTCACCCGGCTAAGAAATCCCACAGTTTATTGCCTGAAAGGTATAAACTCGTTATCACGAGGCAGAAAACCCTACATGCATAAGCGCCTCTTTCATCTGCCACATGCGAGCAGATGAATGCTATACAGAATAACACAATCAACCGATGCTTAACCAGTTATATCTTCTGTCTTCATTTTTCAATTGTTTTTTCTTTTTTTGGAGGCCCGCCTATCGACCCTCACTTACTGTACCAGGCAAGAAACGTTCGCAAGTTGTTGAAACCCGTACATACATCTTCAAAAAACCCGTACATACATCTTCAAAAATTTTTCATGCAAAAAAATAAACTTTATTCGCAAGACAAGTAAACAAATGCCCGTCCTTTAGAATCTAAACCAAACATGGCGCTGCAAGAGTTCATGTCACTGAACTGAGAAATAAAAGTGTGGCACTTGACCTGGTGCGAGAGCAATGGGTCACAGTGAGGTCTTAGATCTAATGTAATGAAGTTGTTCGAAGAAAAAGAGAAGGAAAAAGTGTAAGCAAGATATATGTGAAAAACGTCGTTAAAAATACTTAACCATTTATTTCACAGTCAGGAACACAGATATTTGGAGACTCGTGTAGTTTTCAACGAGAACTTGAGACCCGCACGTCTCTTAGGCTTATGGAAACCAAACGGACTGCGATTCTGGAAAAGGTGGAAAAGAATCAGACCAACGCGGATAAGTGAGGCATAAAATGCGTGTCCAGAATATAAAATTACGGCTAAGTTATCCCCCAGTGATTATGAAAACAGGAACTGTGTTTGGATACTGATGACGTCGGCATCCCAGGACGTTGAATCGCAACTTTCCCTGCGATCCTTAATTGATAGCTCTCACATGAGAGTTTAAACACTAGAGCTAGTCTAAATGTTGGATCAAGGGAAAGGTCCGAGATTAAGGGTCAGTCTGTGCTTTGAAAACCAAAGTCGTTATCGAAACATGCAACAGAACTTAAATGGTCCTGATTTCAGTGATAATGATTCATAACGAGGCCGTGGAGTCAAAGGGGAAAGTGACTGATCCGTGTTTGATATAAGGTGACCATGAATTTGGCAACCAAAGATATAAAGAGCCAATGTTTCTGTTGAGGTTCTTCATTATAAAAGTAAAAATTGTTGCAACCTTTTAAAAGGGGTTCATAAACAATCGTTAGACTAAGCAGTTTTCGAGATCTTTGAGATTACTGCCTAAAAATAGCAAAGTAACTCAAAAGCAATTAACAGGAACAAGGAATAATGTGCTACGCAGGAATGGGAATCGTATTTTTCAACGTAACTCTCGCAGATCAAAGTGGTTGAGAATATTTAATACCTATCAGTGTCAAACCTCTTCGTCAACTGAGAGACAGGATCTCATATCACTTCAACTTCTTTACTGGGACTTCCGTCGATTTCTTTTTCTTTTTTCTGACAAGAAATACAGTTTCTTCGTCTTGTCTAAAAGTGCCGTTTAAGTTTTTCTCACTTTCCTACCTTCCTTTTTTCTTTTATACATTTTCTTCTTTTCTTTTATTGCACTTCCCTGTTTTTCTGCAGGTGTTCAGTTTTTTTTCTTTTTAATTGTGGTCCGGCTACTATTTTCGGCTACTATTACTGATACTCCTACCGTTGCTACTTACAACAAAAACATCAACAAAAATAATGTCGAAATCATGAAATCATCAGTGGCGATGACGTTCATTAAACTGATTTCGTCTTATTTTCGGACTGATGGTGATGATGATGAAGTCATTAGGATTTTATTAACTTAATACCGTAAAGTGCCAAGTCTCGTCAGCCATTCGCTACCTAGCCTTGAATCTATTTCACTATTACACTACTTAATAATTATAATACAAATGATAAAATTATCCTCCAGAAAAGTGCGACGGCACTCCATATCTAAATATAATTTTTGTCTTATTTTCGGGTTGATGGCCCACCCCCTCCCCAACCTCTGCGTCAGGCTAATCACCAAGGGAGGTTATAAAATTCATAGAAGTGCCAATAAATTCTCGACTTACCATAAAAACTCAGGAGTAACTGTTACCTGTGTCTGTCTGAAGCCACATTAGGAGTTCCCCTTCTCCCATTTCAAATGTAATTTCCTAATAGACAATCTCTATCGTGGGTTTCCTCATTTCTGTTTGGTTTTGTATCTGCCGTTCTCATTTTTCTTTGAGTGGTTTGATGTAATCCATAAAGGAATGTGTGTATATATATATATATATATATATATATATATATATATATATATATATATATATATATATATATATATATATATACATATCTGAGAAAAATCATTTTGCCATTATAAATGACACTGTTCATAAAACTGAAATTTCCAAAAACACTTAAAATGTCATCATTCGAAACCGTATAAAAGGAAGCCCATTGCGCCGAGATGCAACATGACGAAATAAAAATGAAACTCGCTTAAGATGGCAATTCAATTGGTGTGTCTACGAGAAGCCTTCAGAAGATGATTCTGAAATACAAGAAGACTCTAAAATACTCAAGAATTTATGGTTAAAATATTCGGGACTTTATGGTAATTCGACTGCTTGGGGGCAATTTTGGTCGCTGGTAACGACCTATGAAGATTATATTTATTCGAACTTATGTTGTAATCCACATCTTTTCAATATATTTGTCAGGCTTAAATCTCCAACAGCATTGCTAATAATATTGTGACCACTATCACTGAGATTATTATCTATTAAAAAACATTAAAAAGTTTTATGATGAACTTTGTTTTCTAGTCTTACATCAAGGATGAATCAAGTTTTCTAGGATGGCTTAACGCGTGCGCATTGTGAATAATAATAATAATAATAATAATAATAATAATAATAATAATAATAATATAATAATAATAATAATAATAATAAATATTTTCAGATCATATCGCAAACAGGTTGCGGAAAAAAGTTCATATTTTCTGTTTTGAGAAAAGCAAAACACACTGACAGTTCCTGGAGGGAAAACAGAATATTCTTGGCCTTTTGACAGGATGATACAAGTAGTCGCCGTAAATAATAACACTAGTTATACTTTACTCCTTGTGAAAAAGTGACTTATTTTTTGCTTGGTTCCTTTTTTCTATATCATCCTAGAAGATCTAAGTCGGCACTGAGTTATCAAAGTTCTTTCTCACATTTATCAAGTTGCAGGTTTCTACTAAACTTAAGCTATGCTAAACCTTAGCCTCGGCTGACAATGAGGAAGCAATTATTAAACGAGGTTTTCTCCTGGGGTAATCATGAACTGGTAAACTGTAAGTCTGAAAAATCAAATCTAAGGACTTTTGCTTAAGGCAGAAGTAAATGATCTCTTTCCAATAGGCGTGGAACAGCATTAGGAAATATCCACGTGAAAGTTTAAAAGAAGCAGAGTTTCTTAGGTTTCCGCTCAGGTTCATGGAAGGATAAATGAAGGCCAAGTAGTTCAACGGTTTTGATGCAAATCGTACACTTGGGTGCTAAACCAACCAAAATGGTGAAAGAGAGGATACTTTGAAGCTAAGTTACTATGAAAACCAAGATTTTAAAGTGAAGGCCATGGGAATATTATAATTCACAGCTGATCCCAACCATTTGAGTGACAGGTCTCATTCATATTCTAATTAAGTAAAAATATTCCGCTGAAATGGCAGACAACTGTGGGTAACCTAGAATATTATATTGCATATCAGTCAATTTACGCAACATTCTTAAGGAAATGCGTTAGGAAGTCAATAATAAATGACCGTATATGACAGTTAAATGGAATTCGAGAAGCAACGTCGGTAAGCAATGCCTCTGAATGACCGCACCTCTGACATAGCTAAGGCTCCCGACTTCTGAAGTATGAAGTGGAAAACGTCCAGTAATTTTTAAGAGATCGTTCTTACAGTACTCACGGATCAGGTGTGTATGTTACATAAATAGTGCGAGTGGCGAGTTTTCTAGCAATATGATTAGATTAGAGCTTATATAAGTAAACCGCAATTATATCAAGTGGCAAATATCAGAATATGCCCACAATCAACCTGGCGCATTCGTTTGTCTAGTATGTACATATTTCCAATTGAACATCCTTCTACATTAAGAATGTTGGCTACAAAAGATCGTTTGCGACATCAAATCTTGAAATAAAATAAGATTATTGAAATGGCAATCTTAGTGAACAGCTGCAGGTGACAGGCTTCCCATCAAGAAGAATCAAGAACGCATGAACTTTTCTGGAATCTGTACAAAACATTTAACACTGGAATGGCGGTGGACCATTCTTCGCTCGTCCTGAGAAGGGGACCAGAAAATGTTATCGAAATATCTTGTATGTGGCGAATATAATCTGGGGATCGCTGCATAGAGCATATATGTCAAACGTTAAGATTGAACAAAGTCACTGGCCGCATCAAATGCTTTTCATTATGTCAGGAAGGTTGACGTGATGGATGACAGCGAGACATTTAGCTGGGAGCCTCCATTTTGAGTTTTTAATTCTTTCTTCTAGTGTCCTTGAATTTATAGGGCGGACCTATGGATGCTCATCCCCGACCACCTCTCTCTCTCTCTCTCTCTCTCTCTCTCTCTCTCTCTCTCTCTGGTTTAATATATTCCAAATGACAAAAGGATGAAGAATTAGAATGCACATGAAAATGAGGATATTACAGCATAAAACTGGGATATACATACTAATATCAGTAAAGTTACAGATACACATGTTAGCAAGAACGGGCACATGTTCTGTCAGTGAGGATGCAGCTATATTTATCAGTGTGAATACAGAAGTACAGGTAACAATGAGAATAAAGCTTCGCCTGTTAGCTAATCTAATTTTATACATAACAACGAGATTATAGATCCAGGCAAAAGGACATAAACAATCAGTAAATGGAAGCCTTTCTCAGTTGAGACAAATCACACTTACAATGAATATGAGCTACCCTTTGCAATATGTGGCGACAAAGATACGTGGTAATGAAGATGGTCTACAAAATACACACTGTAATGTACATTGCTTCCAGAAAAACAACACAGAAGCCATCTTGATAAGGACCACGACCACGGTAGGAAAAACAATATTAGCATTTGCTAATGCGCTGTTATGTTGACGAACTAAAAAATATGTAGGGTCTGATTACCTAATAACCGAATTATTTCCAAAATGATTAGCATAATAATACCTTAATTAATTAAGAAAATTATGGTACGTATTTTGTAGAGCAATAATTTGATTAAGGTCAGACACACCAGAAAGCTTAATATTTGATATTCTGCACGTAGAAAATTTTCACAACATAATTTTGTGAAAATAACAGTAATACCAAACTGACTGTTATATTTTTAAATCAAACACACACACACAGACACACACATGCTATACAGATGTACAGTATATACACATATATAGATATATATATATATATAATATATATATATATATATATATATATATATATATGTGCATATATATATATATATATATATATATATATATATATATATATATTGTGTATACTGAAAAATAATTTGGAAAACGGGAAAGAAAGGTACGGAAATAATTTGGAAAACGGGGAAGAAAGGGAATAATGTCGCTTAGGACCTAAACATTTTACTTTCACTGTTTCTCTCCTCTTTTCCAGAGTGGAAGCTATGATCATATTTCGTTTTCGTGACTGACAAGAATACACTTTCTTTTACATATATATATATATATATATATATATATATATATATATATATATATATATATATATATATATATATATATATATATATATATACTTGACACACACATTGTATACATATTTTCATGATACTGCCTTGTAAAATGTATATCTTTCCACAGTTTTGATATATTTACTCTTCTATTTATCATGTGTTATATGTAATAATGATAACTGTTGAAGTATCGTATGTAGTGTGATGTCAGATCTCAAAAGAGTTAGTGATTTAGATAACTTAACAGCATAATTTACAATTAATAATATCTTTCTTGATAACAACATAGTAGCGGGAGAGAGAGATTCGAGTTTTAGACCAGATGTGCCATCTGTCATCAGCGCTTTGTTTTGATTCGCGTGTTGACAGGTCGGGAATAGCTCGAGTCATAAGACTTTGTCTCATAAGAGAAGAAGACGAATGATTTCGCAATGTTACATATATTGTTCTGATTGCACCCTATACGATTTTCTGGTAAAAATGTGTACTTTTTGAGAGATATGAACAAGTGTTGCACTGAAGCATATGGCAATTGCGTCATGTTTAAGATTACATTGCTCTGATCACATAGTGTTCAAATGCTTTAGTTTTGCTCTTGAAGTGACATCATCTTCCTTTTTTCTAGAACTTTCTCTTGGGTCTCGTTCCCAAAATGTCTTAATAATGGCGTCATCTGATTGTTTCATTTCTCTCTCTCTCTTTCTTCAAAAAAGAGAAGTTATTAACGTAAGATATTTGTGTGGTCACTGGTATTGATCTTAGCTTTTGAGATCTGAATGTAGGAAAAGCGTATATTTGTAACGGCGCCTATCAGAAGTGTGTTTTGTGAATCTCAAGCCGCTGCATTTCAGGTGATTTTACAAAAGTTTTCACAAGCTTGTGTAAGGTAAGGTGAATTTTACTTATTAATTTTGCTTAAATGAAATTGTTTCGGTAAATTTTTTGTGTATGTTTGTGTTCTTGTGTTTGCAATCCTTGATTTTTCACATTTTATATATTGGTGATTTAACATTTATTTACTTAGCAATTTAAGTATTTCTTAATAATTTAATTGTTGATACCCCACACTTGTTTTGATAAACTTAGTTTGATTTTTCATGTGATTAATAAGCTTTTTTAAGGGATCACTCGTAATTTTTATTGTTATGAGAGTTCAGGTATCTGGCTGAAGTGAGGTAAAATTTTGAATTCTGTGGTTAGTTGTGTAATAACCAAGTACCTGGAACACATCGTGACAATATACATATATATATATATATTATATACATAGTTATAATGATATATACATAAATATATATATATATATATATATATATATATATAATTTCTATCGAGGAATAACGTGATATAAAATAAAGTCTAACCAGAACATCTGGCTACGAGGAAACTAACTGAAACAACTGAGTTTAAAATCTTTTGTCTTTACTCTACCACACGTAAATGCATGTAGTTTATTTGAAAAAGAAAACTACAAACAGTTCAAGTGGAAACAAACAACTATTTAAACGCATCTAGGAGTAACTAAAGTCCTGGGTAATCCATGGAGGTAAAGAACATTAATAAAGATTGCTGAGATTTTTTATTTTCTCTATTAAATCTCCTTTGAACATCTTGTGCAGAATGAGGTTAAGAGTATACAGACTCGTGGGGGTGGGGGTGGTTATGTGGTGTCAGTCCTGAATTCTTGGATCATGAATTACAGAACATTGGTGAAATAGTTATGGACTCGCGTTATCGAGCTCTTGACCCAATCCTGCACATGTTCGTAGCGATTTAAAAAGAGAGATTAATATTTCTCGGTAATTCTAATTTATTTTTTTTCCTTTCCTTAGTTTATCCAGTACCTGAAATAATACTAGGCAGCTGATCATCTGAAGAGCTTCTTCAAATGTAATCACTTCTGTATTCATTAAAATGTTTAGAAACTATTTTAATTTTAGTTGTCTGTAAAACTGAGTCTTCTTTGTAATATTTTGTTCTTTTGAATGTAGGTTGCTTGAAAATGCCTTTGAGCAAAGGCAAAAGATCTTGCGCTCCGTTGTTTCACTTTTCTCTTGTTCATACACTCTGTATTTCTCTCTTTTATATATATATATATATATATATATATATATATATATATATATATGCATATATATAAATATACATATATACCTATGCAAGTATATATATCAATATATATATATATATATATAATATATATATATATATATATATATATATATTTTATATATATATATATATATATATATATATATATATATATATATATATATATATATATATATATATAATATATATATATATATATATATATATATATATATATATATATATATATATATATATATATATATATATATATATATATATATATATATATGTGTGTGTGTGTGTGTATGTATCGTCCCTTTCGTAATGTCATGCATAAAGCTGTACCCTAAGGCCTTTACCAGTGTGAAACCAGGCCCACTTTTTTTTTTTTTTTTACTGAAATCCTTAGTTTTCATTATCGTTGATTTTACGTTATGTCACAAGCAAATATTTGGATAAAATCCTTGATTTGCATTTTGTCGGAAAGTATAACGCGATGCCTTTATAATGTATGTTGAAACAGATATTTGGCGAAAATAATTTTCTTAGGGCTCTTGCTACTTTTGTAATACACCTGAAACTTTTACGCTCAAGCCTTAATTACAATGGAATCGCCAATTTTTATTATGTGCGAAGCTACAAGTTTAATATTATTACTGGGCTGAATAACGTCGCTTGCAATATATTACACTGTGAAGAAATATCTCTTCTTATAATATTCAATTGGAATGACACTGGAAGATGTAACATTAAAGCCTTTTTTTTTACTGCAAATTTTGACAAATATTTGTTTGGAAACATTTTAATTATTATTAGTATTATTATAATTATTAGTATTATGAACATCAATTTATACACAATATAGTTTGAATTAAGCCGACAAATTCTTTATCTGCCTACTTCTCGTAGTTTTCCATCCCTTTCAGAGCTAAGGCTAATACAATTTCCAAGAGTAAAACCAAGAAAGAAATTCGCTATAAAAGGGGCATTCTACTTGGTCCAAGCAGTGCAATCTTCCGTCACACATCGCATACGCGTCGTACATGATTGACAGTCTTTATCCAGTCATGTGAACTTGATTCGATTGCAACAGGTACATTGCCACAACAGAATACCACGTAGACGGGGACAAATAACCCTTGCTTTGAAGTGGAGATTTATCAAGTCAGTACGACTGTACTTTAATTTACAAAAAATTTTGACCAGGTGATTTTTTTTAGTTTAAAAATTTTCAAAGCTGGCATATCTTTAAATAACTATTTGATACGTAAAGCATATTTCTGTACATACTAGATCACCCAATTTGACAGACAGTCCCGTTTACCTTAAACACCCGTCACCAGTTATTCACCTCAACATAAGCAAATACGAAACAAACAAATGAATGCATGACTACATACATGGTATACGAAAAGTTTGTTGGTTATAAAGAGTAGGAAGAGAGAATAAACGAATATTAATTGAATATATGATAAAATCACAGTAGTAATGAATGAAAATACAGTGTTGAAAGTGCAATTGCTGGAAAATTGAATGGTTACGTGGCGATATGTAAGTGAACGTATAAAGTAGTCAAGGACAATTTAAGTTTGAAAAAAAAAACTAAATTGAAAATTTACTAGTAAATCTGAGCAGAAAGTAAATGCAAGGCAAAAAGTTAATGGCCAATGAATCTGGGAATAAAATATGCTAAAGAGAGCTTCATGCTGTCTGAAGAGACTACATTCCATTGTCGATGAAGAGAATATTTTGAGGGTTTGTTTAATGGGGAGCATAAAAAAAGAGGAATATCTGAATGAAGCAAGAATGAATGGGGTTAACATTAAGGCAGCAGGAGTTGTCAGGATTGCAATTGAGTTACTGCGATACAGTGGCAAAAGTGACTGAGTGATCAGTCAGTGACTGTAAGGGTACGTCTACATGATTCAACAGTCCAGCGGACAAAAAGAGTTGCCATTCTCCTCATATGGATGGTAGCTGGGGGATAGGCGAAATGTTTGTCAACGACAGCAAATACGAGCGTAGTGTCTGTGTCCACCGTTATCGAATTTTGTCCGATGGTATGGACATGAAGCGACGACAACATCTACGCTTCGTCCAGCGGACAGTGGTACGGACATGAGTTTACAGATCCGGTAACACTGCAAAAATGAATTGCCTATGATGTCAGCAGCAAGCGTGTCCGTCGTACATTTCCGGCCCGTGTAGACTCACACTTAGGGAAATCTGGGTAAGGAAAATGTCCCAGGTTAGTAGGTCCAATTATTAAGCAGTAAACCTTTTAAAAGTGACAGGGGTGATCGTAGGAATTATTGGACCTTCACATAGACTAAAATACCAGTGAAGCTGAAAGATTTTGAATGATGGAGTGATACAGAGTATACGAGAACTGAGGAAATCTGGGCAGATTTGATTTTACACAGTGTGTGAGAATTTTCACACCTGTACTGAACGTAGTACAGTATATATGAACGTGGACCATACGTAATTTAGTACTGTTGAAGAGGCAACGTGGAGGATGAGAGGATGTATGGTATAGACTAGAGAGAGGGCATCTTACGAGAACATAAAATGCTTTATGATGGAAGCGAAACGTATTAGAATGTGCTGATTGGGAAGTGTGAGGATTTGTAGAAAATTGTCTTAAAGAGGGTCGTGTTGTGTCCTCATCAAGAATGTATGGTAAAAACAAAGCCCCAGCCCTTCATATCTTCACGAAACAGGCTTCCGTTATTCAGTAGCGGAGGTTGGAGCCTAACGCAGTAGTGGTTTCAGTAATTACAGCAGTATTTAATTTCCAATGGCCCGTTGTGGCTTTAGCCATAGTCTGATTATGCTTGTAGTATGTAAAATGGTGTTCATGATCTGTATTAGGTCATTAAGCTGATGTATAGTTTTATGATATTCCGTCAGGCAAATCTAATAAATTACGAAGGAAATTAGCTATTTCGTGATTATTATGGTGAATTGTGGCAGCAATATAAACAATAAAATCAAAGTAATAATTTTTACTAATAATTTTAAGTAAATTTTTTAAATGCACACACACACGTATATATTAGTGGATATGTATGTATGTATGTATATATATGTGTCTATGTGTGCGTGAATAAAAAAAATGACAGCAAGATACAAAGGAATTACATTACAAGGACAACCGGCAGCCAATAGCGAATGACAAGGGTCGGCGGCGTTGTGCATATGACTGTGTAAGTGCGTGAGCGTATATATAGGTTTCTACGAGAATGCACACACGCACTTACGTGGGTGTATACGAGTGCGTGCTTCAGTGCGTGTGATGCACGTGCGCGCGTATGACTCCTGAGCAAGAAAGCCCGCGTCAAAAGTGGGGCTGACGATGAGGTCATTAAGCGCCATTTCATACGCCTGGCGGAACACAGGTCGTATACCGCTGAGATTTTAAGGGTTATGAACAAGGGCTCTTTTCTCCTTTGTTTTACCTTTGGCCGTCTTGTTTCTATTTCATTTCTAGAAGACCTTTAGCCGTTACTCTCCCTTTCCTTTTTTATTAGTTTTAAGGGTAAATGTTATATTTTTAATTTTTTTTTAAATTCTAACAGCATGTCCCATGAAAAGATATAACTAACAAACATGATTCTTATTGTTCAAAGTTTTCTAAAGATAATGAAATATATACATACATATATATATATATTTATTTCTATATATACATGTATATATATATATATATATATATATATATATATATATATATATATATATATATATATATATATTTCAGTACCTTAAAAGCTTTTTGAACAATAAGGGTCACGTTCGTTGGTTATATCTTTTATGGAACATGCTGTTTATATATATATATATATATATATATATATATATATATATATATATATTATATAAATATGCATGTGTGTGTATTTTATGTATGTATGTCTACATACATGTAGTTAAGGCGTTAAATGAAAGAATAAAATTAGGCCACTAATTCCAAAATGTCTGAGAAAAATTTCTGGTTAAATTTCCTATATGTTAAAAAATGGAGCCACCAATTCATAAATTAAGCATGAAACTATAAATTAATCACAAATATATTTCTTCACAAAAGCCGTGTATTAAGTGTGGGCTTCAGACTTCTAAATAGACGTCATCTTTTAACACCTTGCTGTGAGAAATTGCACCAAGTACAATTACAATACAGGTGTGACACTCAAGTAACACATGTTCGTTGAAGTAATGTCACAACAACATGAGGATGCGCGATTTCAACTTGTCAACGAAAATAATTACTTCGTTACAAAGTTCGCGTCACATCACCTTTAGGGACAATTCAAGTCGAGTCTAACCAACGCAATTGTTCAAAAGTGCGGCTTCTTTTTTCCTAAAGACTAAGCGAAACACAATCCATGATAATTCTAGAATTAATCTCTCAACTCTCAAGGAATTACCATGTAATAAAGCACACGAGTATTATAATTTAATGATGCATTCCCTTGACAAATGGAAATCATGTAAATACATGAGTATGGACAAATAAGATAACAGACGGGGGAATATGTGATAAAAACATTTTATTATATCGCCGAAATTTTAGACATTTTCGTTATGTTCACTAAAGAAAATATACACAAATATTTAAAAAAAACAATTCTTGGGTATTGCTTAAACATCGTTTAAAAACTATAATTTTTCCTATGCAAGATGCACCACAGAAAGGGCTTATTGATTTTGTTTGGAATTAAGCGTTTTCCATTAGCGTCGCCACTGCTGCCTAAATGATCGTTTATAGTTCCATCAAGTAATGTTAAAAAAAAAAAAAAAATAAATAAAAACAGTTAAGTTATCGACAACAATCCTGAGTCAATTTCTGTTTTTGTCGCAGATTTTATGATTTTTATTTATTTGACGCCCGAATAAGAGATACACAATCCATTACATGTGGTCGCCCGGATAAAAGGAGGGAAAATGTTTTCTCAATTCTCTGAATATCGTAGATTTATAATGTCAGCCTGTGATTCATTTTCAAAAGAAAAATATTATTACTAACGTCCAATGTGTATTTAAGCACATTACTTATAAGTGCATGATCCTTTGTTCATTTATAAACAGGAGAAACGAACACACACTTATGTAAGTATGCGTAAATCGTACTGAACGAAACGAAAACAAAATTATTATACTAACTCATTAAGATTTGAATACGCATAAGAGATTCAGGCTGTAGGGAAACAACGAATTATCATTTAATTACCAAAATTTCGGTGTCCTCAAAGTAACTTACATTTACTTTGAGGACACCGAAAGTAAATCCAAATGCCATTTATCAAATATGCACGAATTTGAAAAAGGACAAAGGAAAAAAAGATATTTATTTGAAGAGTGAGTGAAACATTTTGAAAAGTTATTTAAGATTTTTTAGAGACAAATGAAAGAGTATTTTAATGGTGAAGTAACAGGGTGTCAATTTGATTTTCTTAAAAGATGCTTTTTATTTGCTGTGGAACTCTGACGCACGCACGCACACACACATATATACATATATATGTGTGTGTATATTTATATATATGTGAATATATTATATAAGCCTTTTAGATTAGCGGTTATGACGCTCGCCTTACTAACAAGATGTCCAGAGATAGAACTCTTTGAGAGGATGGAATGATCCAGACATGCCTCTGTTGCCTACGCATAGATTTAGGTATCGTTTGTTTAGTCGAATAACAGTGGATCACAGTCGGGATGGAGGGGATTCACTCAAAAATATTTACACTTTCTGAAACCTCCCGTAGAAAGGGAAAAGTCGTTAGGTAACTCTCTCTATCTATCAATGAAAGTGGGCATTCTAATGGACGGTAATTGTATGCATCCTAATCTCAATAGCTTGAGATGTTTATCTAAGTTTTTTTTGTTATTTTTGTGGTGGCGAAGGCAAGTACTCGTCAAAGGACCTAACCAACAACCTACAGTAGTCCTAAGGACAGGTCTAAATTCTTCGCAGCAGCTTTCCATCCCTTTCTAACGTGTAATTAAACAACCCCTTGCCTTCTTTGCGCATTTTTGTGTTAAATATATATTTTAATTTACAGCTTTTTTATGTCACTGTACATTCTGATATTCTACCAATAAATATATACATATATGTATATATTTATATACATACACATACATACACATATATACATACATATATGCATGCATACATATGTGTATATGTATATATATTTATATATATATGTATATATGCATGTATATATGTATAAATTTGGAAACAACGTAGGATTATACCTAACCGAAAATTTAACCATTACCACTCTAGCTCCAACGTACCTAGAGCGATTCAATTTTACAAGAACTTTAAAAGCAAGAGCACTTTAAGCACGGTTAATGGCGAGAGGATAAGAATTAGATTAATCTACATGGTTAATTATTTCAGCTACTACATGCTTTCATTTTCAACAAGGAAAAAAACGTGGGATTTTGTAACAGTGTTGAGGCCAAAGAGGGAATTTTCTAATCTTCCAAAATATCCTGGAGGAAAAATACTCTTGACGTCCATGCATGGGGTATACAATTAGCATATTAATGGTCTGTTCGCAAGAAAGGTTCGAAAGAACAAATGTCTAGAGGAAAGTGGACCTCAAAATGAAATTGATAACACTAATAAAACGATAGAACTAAATTACTAAGGAAAGCTAGTTAGCGTTTGTAGTTAGCCAAGAGTAAATGGATTGGACCCTGCCTGTAAATTATCAAGGGAATATTTCTGGGTTCCTTTTTGATAAAAGGCAAATTCAAAAGAGAAAGGATGATCAAAGAGTTAATGCCTTCGTTTTGTAGGATACCAAACGTCCTTAAAACTTGCAAACGGCAGAGTCAAACGACACCCAAAAACAACACAGTATAAGTTAGTAATACCATGCTGGCTTTACAACAGACTTTCAACATTTCTTTGGTATGAATTTGGTATTCGAAAATGAAGGAAGGAAAACAATGGTAACAAAAACTCTTCCAAAACAAGGCCACATCGACGACGCTACCTCACCTGCATTCTCATGCAACGTACCTTCGTCGACTCTTTTCCAATCTTTTTTTTTTCTCCAGTGTTTATGCAATTTGCCAAAACATGGGAAAAACTGCATCCTCTCTCATTCCCCTGATTATCATCCAAAACAAATTCGCGAATATGTTGCTGTGCTATGGGCTGCCGGAATTAATTTTTGGATTCATAAAGCGAGATGGTTTTAAGCGAGCTGCTGCTAATATCTGTTGTTTTGCATCCATTCTCATTAAATAAAATTTCAATACGATTCCAGATAAATATTTACCTCTCTCACCCCTTTTTTTATGGTGTGGTGGGTGGGGGGAGACGTGATTGGGGACAGGTCAGTTGATGGGATGCAAGTTCGTTAATCGATGAAATCTGGGAAAAAGTTGTTACATTTTGGAAACATGGAACGCTTTAAGTGTTAAGTATTTCTTTACGCTACGCCCATGCGAAGGAGTGAATTAGGTTCGAAGAAATTTCCGCTCCGAATTTCAATTTTGTGGTTGAGGTTACGATGGTCTAACTCTGCCATGAGAAGTTAATACACCCGCCATTCCCAAGACAGGACAAAAGAGGAGGAATCATCGCAGGAATAGCGTTACTGAAACATGAAACCAAATTTAGCAGTCAGGTGAAGGCGACGGCAGGTCACAATGAAGCCCGAAAAGCAGAGGCGGAAGAGAAAACGACGGGGACACTAATCTTTTGATTTAAAATTACCAGTATTTAATTCCCATATTTTTGCAAGTTCTACGTCACCAGTCGCTCTCCTTCTGGATTAAAACGGGCTAATGAGCTTATGAAATCGCCTGCGCATCAAGTGAATATTTCACGCCCGATTGAAGCCTTTGTTTTCGGGATGGAATTTTGAACGCTGTTGCTTGGCTGGTGGTGCGGATTTGCGCCGACGTGGCCGTCTCCTCTGACTTTTCGAATGTATGATCGTCTGTTTGCTGCATTTGTAGATTTTATTCTTATTTCCTATTTCCATCGTGATTTATCTTTTTCTGTTCTTTTTTATTTCCCGTGTTTAACCTTAACATTTTTGTTGTAGTGATACGACTGATTTTATGAAATTTAGGATGCCAAGCTAAGCACGGGGCGAACTTTCGGCCAGTGAACGCTTTTAAGACAGCGAAAAGGGAGAGTTTGAGTGGTTGGACAGAAAGCTTAAGTGATCCAGAAAACAAAGGAGATGAAGTACAAGGCTCTAAAGGTGGAACTTGGAGAAAATCCCGCAATCAGACTGAGATGTAACAGTTAGGGAGTTGAGTAGCACGAATGATGAAAGGAAAAGGGAAAGGTAATATAAAAGGCTAAAAAGTGGTCTAGGTTACGGGTCAAAGGGACGCTGCAGTGTGCTTGAAGAGTTTTACCTCTTTCCTTGTCTTTTAATTTCCGTCTTTTCCCCTGAAATTTCCACTACATACGTTACTGGTGGAATTATTCTTATTATCATCATTTATAACGTACAGTCAATTCCAGAAGTCAATGCCCACTCGCTAGAAAGCAAAACTAGCGCACTCTGTAACAGGAAAGAAACGAACAGTGGGTACCGGCGAACTACTGAATTTGAACTTGCTCGGTGATTGTTCCCTGTTTGCCTGTAGTCCTGGGGAACACAGTTCGTGCTTATACATATTCGAGTTCAGTAGCATCATAATCATTCTTTTTCTTTACAAAACATATAGGTATGTAATGGAGCCTACTTTAGGTCTCTTTTATCTCCCGACCAAAGTTTGATGTTATGTGATGTTAAGGATTTCGTATTTTTTGGTGTTTCTCAGTTAAAAACGAGTTCAAGATTGCATTTATTTTATTTTTTTTTGATGTTCAGGGTTCGATTTTGACATCTTTATAATACAAGGCAGAGTTAATGGATGCATATTATACCATTTCTCCCTTGACTTGATATTCAGGATTGCACTTTCTTCATGTTTTTCATTTAATGTGGAGTTCAAGATAATACTTTATATCGTTTCTCATTTAATGTAATGTTCAGGATTGCATCTTGACACGTTTCTGATCTACTGTGGAGACATGGATTGAATTTTTGTCGCCTCTCATTGAATTTCATCTTAAAAACTGTGTTTCTGCCATGGCTTTCATTTAATGCAAAGATCAGCATTACCTTTTCTCCACCGTTCCACCTGGAATAGTAATCATTCTTTAATCATACGGCACATACACTTCCCAAGGTCGCTTACTTAAGTAGGGGTTGATTCCTTTTTCAACTTAAGACATGGCATTTATCCATTAATGAGGAATGATGTCACTATTCCCCTTCCTATCTGGAAGGCCGTTTAGAAGGGAGAAGGGGTGCTGGCGCCTCAGTTATTCCCCCTTCCACGGAAAGATGCAGACGTCCAGCATGGAAGTATTTGACAGCTGATGGATGGCTAAATTTTTCAGGCTTATTCATGTGGGGCAAAATGAGGACTACCTATTTATCATTAATACATTCGCTTGGGGAGGCTCTTCTGTCCACTTTGACATTTTGGTTCTTTCATGTCCTTTCCAGCGTTTCTTGATTTCATTTGTTATTACATTTCAAGAAATAGCAAGAGTTTTGTTCCTGATGAGTACTGTGTATCAAGTTCCTTTTAATGCCATTCCTTTGGATAAAGATCGTTAGATAAATAAATGCTTCTCAGAAATAAAATTGCCAAAGAACCCTTGTAACTGGCATCCTCTTCTCCTTACTTCCACTTCTTCTCTTCCTATCTTCCTCCACTCATTTTTCTTTGTCTCCTCCTCTCCTTCTTTCTCCTCCTCTTCCTCTTCTCATTTACACTGAAAAATTCGCCCTTTTTTTCTTTTTTCCCAAAAACTCTTGGCAAACAAGAGCGTTGCGGAGGCACTCGTAAACAGGACCAGTCACCCCTCTATGTAAATTTTCTCCCAACAACGTAATTTTCTCTAACCACGTTGCCATCTGGCCAATAGGCGCCAAGGGAAGCATATTGGCTTACTTTATGACCTTATTAGTATAATGTAGGCTGCGATCGCTTAGGTTATCAGCTTCAACGCTTCTACTGTATGACCTGTCTTCCGCAATGCATTGCGCTCCCCCCACCCCTCCCCCTCCCCCATCTTTCTCTTTTGATACCCCCACCCCTCCTCATTCCCTTCCCTACTACCCTCCTGCAAATCCCGACTTTCCCCACAAGCTCCTTACTAACAGAACCCCCAACCCCACCCCATCATACCTGGTAGCACGACTAACAAATTTTCTTCTTATATATATCTTCCACCTTTCGTTTCTTTTCTTTCTTACAAACAGCAAAAAGATAAAAGAATAAATGAGAGGTGATACGAAGCATCGAGGATTGGGGTAAGGTTGCAACGAATGCCGACGGAAGCAAAAACGAAAGAGAGGAACAGCAAAGAAATATGGAGAGAAATTCAAGTTAGATAAGACAATGCCGAAATCTGGGGACAAGGAAAGAGAACGAGAAAACGTGAATAAAAGAGGAGAGAGAAAAATAAGAATGATATTGAAATGTAAAATTCATAATAAAATACCAAAAACATATCCTTTGGGAAATAAAGAGAAACAGCTAGGATTACAGGACAAAAAGGGAAACACAAGAGTTTGAAGGCAAAAGGAAGATGTATCACACAATAAAACCGGAATAGAGAAAAAGTGAGGATCAGAGGAATAGTTGCAAAAAAAAGTGGGACAGAGACGCTCTCCCGGGGCTGCTTGGAAGCCAGCTACTTTTGTTATTGCAACAGAACAAATGGCCTCGGCCAGGAAGCTACTTATCTTGCTAGATATATTTGGAGCACAAATCATCTGTTCTTATTCTGCCCAACATGTAATATCTCAATTACTCTTCTTCTTCTTCTTCTTCTTTTTGTTTTTAAGTAACATCAAGTAAAGATTTTTATTATTGTATTCATTGTCAATCACCATTACGCCTCGGCAGTGTCATTAAATATTCAGTGGTAAATTAAATGTCTTTGATGTTTTAAACGAACACAATTTATTTACCAATGCAGTTTTAATCCGTACATATTCCAAGTATCACCTTGTATATATATACATATACATATATATATATACATACATACATATATATATATATATATATATAAATAAATATATATATATATATATATATATATATATATATATATATATATATATATAATATATGTATATATCCTACATATTTACACGTAATTCTATGTTATGCCTCTACCGGACTTTATTCCGTTCATGGGTGAAGTAAAATGTCCAACAGGATAGGAAATGCAAGATGAAGGAAGGAGTGTCGTGCATTCAGTGTAAGTGCACTACTTATAAGTCTTCTGTGCAACTGTACTGTAGGTGAGGAAGTGTTCTGTACGAGAATTCATCCTAACTTCATCAGTTAGAAGGATGAATATGGCTGCTACATGTAAGAAGAAACATTTGTTGGTGAATATATCAGTTACCTTTAGAATTCCCTTTGGGTATCGGTTATTCCCAAGGTATATATAGTGAATTGGATATCTAACGATGTTTGTGGCTTAATATTTGTGAATATGAAAAATTCACTCGTATATAAGTGACATTATTTATATAAAATCATATATAATAATTCAATACAATAATAATCTTACGTATATCTCAAGGTGAGATATACATAAGATTATACATTTAATATTGCAAGACCAAAGGCCACTAACCTGAACAGCAGGTTATACAGAAAATACAATACTCCTATGAAAAATAAAGGGAGAAACAGATCAAGGAGGGAATTAATATCATTTAAATGATTTAATGTCAACCACCTAAGGCAGTAAATAATCTAAATAAGTCATAGCACAAAGCCAGTATATATATACGCACATATATATATATATATGTATATATACATATATATATGTATATACACACATATATATATGAATATACATACATATATATGAATATACATACATACATACATATATATATATATATATATATATATATATATATATATATATATATATATATATATATATATATATACTCTTTTGTGTGTGAGTGTGTGTGCTGTGTAATACGTGTAAAATACTTCCATAATAGAAAAAAAATAAATTGAACAAAAATATATTTGAGTCAATATTACAGCGTACCTTAAACGGACAAGCAGCCTCCACAACCATACAGAGAAACTGTTCCACAGCTTCACATTTCGTGTACAGTTGTGGAGTGAAGGGAACAAAAGCCCTGTAGCGCTAGGCCGCGTAACATCGTTCACATCAGCAGAATATTGGTGCTGATGCTCAGCGATACGAACAGCACGACTAACTAGTAAGCTACGAAGGATGATACACAGCTTACAGCCGGCAACCAAACGAGGCAAGAGAGATAGGTATATTTATTCATACATATACATACACATCCAGACATATATAAATAAATAAATATATGTATATATATATACATGCATGCATATATATACATATATATATATGTATACATATATATATATACATATACTGTATATATATATATATATATATATATATATATATATATATATATATATATATATATATATATATATATATCAATATTGGGTACATACACTGTGACTTTTTATATTCACAAACATTTAGCGGCAAATGTTTTTAATAGCAAATTCACTCAACCTGGGAATAAACACCGAAGGGGAACTTATAAGTGGAGATGAAAGGAAATGACATATATAAAATATTCAAATGATACAATGACAGAAATAAAGAACTTGAAAATATTTGACAAAAAAAAAAAAAGAGTAAGAGCAATGAGTTAATGAACTTAAAGATAAAGGTAAAGAAAATGGTAGTTCTGATGATAAGGAAATGAAAATGACTGGATAATTAGTTGCTGCAAATATTTGTGATTAGCAAATGGTGATAAACACCACGACAAATAGACAAAAGATTCACAGAATACGTAAAACAAAAGACCAGTGCGTTATTGTACATATCTGCTTTAATTACATGAGTTCTCCTCTGTCATTAAGCTGAATTACACAAGAGAATCCCAGTAACTAGGGAACCTACAATATAATGCTAAAAAAAATAAATATTCAAGAAAATTTTTAACAAAAAATTTCATAGCACTTCAGTCTCACACATACCTGTGTCTTTTCTTTTCGTTTCTGTAGAATATGATTCCTAGTTTTAAAGGTAATTGCTAATGCATGTAAAAATCCCTCAGCCCCTTCCCTCCGAAAAAGTAGCTGACAGATAATATAAAAAGAACCACCTGTTCGAATGACAACGATTTTATACAAGGTAATTTTTTTTATTAAAGGATATTCTCGAACCACACGCCGACGCCACCTTGCGATTTATCCCTGCAATCGCTGTACATGTCTCTATCTCATACTTCCTTTTGTGCTTCTGGCTTTATGAAGGCCTACCTTTAGGATCTACCTGGTCCTGACCTAGAAACGGTCCTACAGGCTTACTTCTAGGATCGTCATGATCACACTCTTGAATCGGGAAGAGAGCCCGAACAACTAACTCTGCTAACTAAAAGCACTATACTACTGTACAGCACCGTGGTTTGAGTCCTCCTTCTCTCTCCCCCTGTAGGGGGGAGGGAGGGAGTACTATTTCAATATTAGAGCCTATTCAAATGACTTTCGCCTTTTGCCGTACCTATCCTACACCTTAATAACTTGCAAACACATTCCAAATACTCGACATGCACTAAATTGTAGACTAAACGACAAATGGGACTGTCCCATTCTTTTTTCCTTCCCCTTATACCTTCCTTTCACCTGCCTTTTATCCCCTTCCAAACTTTATCTTCCTTCCGGGGGACCCTTAGGGGTTTAAATCGATTTGTAATCGAACCCTAACTCTATCCTATCCCCGCCCCCCTTACAGCTACAGTTACACTCTTGGATGGCTATTTGCAACCTATCTCCTGACCTTCTTGACTACTGTCTCAGAAGGCTCCTAGAGTCCTGTCACTGTGCTTCACAGAAGTGACCTTGAATGGTTGCACGAGGCCTAAATCTGGACCTTCTAGGTCACGACCTCCAATGTTCCCTTTAGGCCTATCTCTGGGACATTCTTAGCCCCGTCCTCGAACGGCTCCTATTTGGCTATCCTAGGCTCTTATAGGCCATGATCTCGATGGCTCCTGGAGACTTACCGCTGGAATTTTTTAGTCTCATTCTCGAATGGCTCCATTTTATCTACCTGTATCTTCTTGGCGAAGGCATGAAAGACTCCTTGTTGCTTGCTCTCATGGCCTTCTTGGCTGTGACCTTGAATGTCTCTGGAGGTATACCTCTAAGACTTTCTCGACCAAAACCTAATATAGCTCATGGGGATTCCTCTCTTGACCTTATTGGCCACACCCTCAAATGACTCCTTTAAGCTTATAAAAAAAATATTTTGGTTCTAATGGGATACCTCTGGAATCTGCTCGACCACTTCCTCGTGTCTAAAAGTCTGTGAATGGGTCCTCGCGAGTTCTATATCAAGGTTATTCTTCGAATTAATAACACCCCCATGGCAATACATGTTGGCCGAGAATAACTGGAAATAAACGGACGAGAAAATAATGAATAAATATGGGAAAGGATGAAGATAAAAAACTGAGCATTGGTAACGAAATTCACCAAAGCAAAGCCGGAGAAAGGGGGCGAATAGGGAAATGGGAAAGGAGAGGAAAAGAATGAAAGAAGTACTGTTCAAAGGAAACATACACCACATGCAGTGCGAAAACAGAAGGGGGTGAAATAGGCTTACGATTCTAAAGACTGAGAAGGACTTAGAGAGAGAGAGAGAGAGAGAGAGAGAGAGAGAGAGAGAGAGAGAGAGAGAGAGAGAGAGAGAGAGAGAGAGAGAATTTGTAAATAATAGGGGAAGAGGATTACATTGGATATTTGAATAGAACAGCAATTAGAGCTTATGCAAATCGATAGAACGAAAGCTAGAAATTGCAAACATCTGAGGGATGCACTGAACGCATGTGGATAGAATATAAACAAAAGACTCCCAATATCTTAATCGAAAGATTAAGCTAGTCTAGGATGTGAAAGCTGAGCAAAGCCCGGAGAGTATCATCAAATATAAAAAGGAAACTCGAAAGAGACTGGAATTAAGTCTCAGAAGCGAGGGAAAGAAGAGCAAGGATGACAAATAAAGTAAACAATACAGAAAACAAACACAGTGAGGACCAAATCGTAGGAGAATCGTCAAGATATGAAGAAATTAAATATGAAACATAACTATCACACTGCGCATAAAGAAGATGAAATCACAGCAGGATCTTGAAGAGATGGGGAAAGAAGGTAAATAATAAAAAAAAGAGAACCACACTGTAAACACAGAGAACGAAATCGCATCACGCTCTTCAAGAAGAATAGAAAAGAGAGCAAATATAAGAAATGTAGAAACACCACACTACGCATAAAGAGGATGTAATCACAGCAGGATAGAAAAAGAAGTACAACGGAGGAGTTAGAAAATAGAAAGAAGAATCAAAGGAAGAACCCCACACCGTATAACCGTAAGCGGCATTATTTTCCAAACTTACCACCAGAGAGCCAACTTCTTAATTACTGTGGCATGGAAGAAGTCTCAACTCTTGCTTTTACTAGCAGCCGCCGTCTCGGGAGGGCCATTCGACCCTTGTTGAACGACTAGTATGAAAGTGCATGAGTCCGAATAAAGAAGAATAAAGTGCATGAAGTCCGGGACGGTATGTCCTATTTGATAAAGTGAGGTAAGAAATGCTTGAACATACTCCAAATGACTCTGATTCAGATTCATGGAAATTTGTGTGTAAACAGCAATAGTCATGTTTACATTACAATTAATTCCTTTTATGCATAATTTTCGTAATATGAGGAGAGGAACGCCTAATGATTAGCGAACATGGGCATTTGTTAAGTAAAATTTAGTTATGCCTAAATGCATATTTTAAATAATCTTTATTATATCAACATTTCTAATGCTGAGGGGAGTTGAGGAACTTTAAAAGTACCAGCCATTGGCCAAGTCTTCATTAATCCTCGAATTTCTGGACTGTGGAGGAAACCTCTGCGTGCCAATTTTCACAGTTTCTTTGTTGGATTGATATTCGCATTAAAATTAGCTCATGAAAATTTAGAGGTTAAA
>NC_089757.1:17084176-17091676 GCF_040412425.1 Macrobrachium rosenbergii
TCTTTTAGGGTTTTCTATTATTCCTAGATCAATATTGAAATACTTGAATAATGCAACGTGCGGTTAAAAATGCACTGCTTTTGCTACTGAACATACAACGAATGCCTCCCGATGTCTTAATTTAAGATGAGAATCGGGATGCGAGAGACCGAGATGTATTGGGAAGTAGTTTCTCTATGCTGGATTTCTGTTTGAGTGAGGAAAAAAAAAAACTTGTTCAAATACAACATGCCAGCAAGAAAATAAACCTTTGATCAGCGAGTAGTCTCGTCCATTCAAACTCGAGCTTCTAGCAATATTTCTGTGCAGGTTAGAGCTCTCGCTTTTATTCGTAAAATGATTTAATCTTTCTTACTGAGTGGCATCCTCCACCCACCGATACAAATAGAGAAAGAGGACGCACAGGAGTTGAAAATCTAACAGATATCCGTTGTTTACTGTAACTAGAAGTTGTTCTTCATTCATGCGTTGAATTTTGCCATTCAAAGAAAGTAATTATCCTATTTGAAATGACACACAGTTCACGTAGAATAAAACTTTCTTACCCTTTGTCACTTAACAAAAGGAATTTTACGTTCTAGTTATCTAATTTCACGTTCTAGTTATCTAAGTGCGCGCCTTAGCTCAGTACGGCAGTGCTCAGCTCGTGTTTGCCAGGTCAGTGGATCGCATCCAGCACAATGAACACCAGTCCAACTAGCTGCAAACGGATACCAACATGTTTGGGAGTCAGGAAACAGGGCATAGGGCTTGTAACTTCATCCCTGAGGATGAACTGGGTGATGTAATGCTCTGGCGGCACCCTTTCCGAAACTGAAAAGGTGTATGGTGAATATATATATATATATATATATAGATATATATATATACATACATACATACATACTTACATATATATATATATATATATATATATATATATATATATATATATATATATATATAATTTAATATCGAATATAATACGCCTTGGGAATAATTTACATCCTAGGAGAATTATAACCGATTAGCGGGCCTGCCCTAGCCAGGATTTGAATCTGGGCCTTTTAGTTGAGTTACAACGATAAGGCAGTCGAATCTGAACATTCGGCTATTTGTAAATATAAAAAATGTCACCTGTGTACAAATGGCAGTATTATATATATATATATATATATATATATATATATATATATATATATATATATATATATATATATATATATATATATATATATATATATATCACAGTTCTAAAATATTCATTTCACCTTAAGTAAATATTAAAACTATAATCTCCGTGTGTACAGTACTTCATTCACCCCATCTATCTTGTACTCCCTAGATTTTTCTTCTCCTCCTCAATAAAATTTCGGAGCCATACAGATTTTTACATAAATCTATCGTTCCCCATTCTTTTCACCTGATCAACCATACGCACATCCATCCGTTCATATCGCAAACTTTTTAAGCACTTCTATGTATCTTCAAATTTCTCATCACTTTAATTCTTACTCCACATGCATTATGCAGACAGCTCATCTCTTCGGCTTTAACAGCTTTTCTTCCATTTTTATTTAACATTCATACCTCACCTCCATAACGGAGAGTTAGCTCAACAATCCCTTCATCCATTTTAATTTTGGCTTCCATAGACATCTGAAAATTATTCCAAAGTCCGATACTTAACTGGGTTTCAGCGAGTATATGTTTAGGGGTAAGGAAGGCATCCCATCACAATGTTCAATGAACGTTCATGGTGATATGTATATACATGTGTACATATATATATATTATATATATTATATATATATATATATATATATATATATATATTATATTATATATATATATATATACTGTATATAAATATACATATACATTTATGTATAATATAACATATATATATAATATAAATATATATACTGTATATATATAATTTATATGTATGTATATGTGTAATGAATAAGTAAATGTCTCTTTATATATATATATTATATATATGTATATATATATATTATATATATATATATATATATATATATATATATATATATATATTACATACATATGTATTATTATACATGATGATGTCATAAGTTTTTGAAGTTTATATTACTCGTGACTTAAGTTAGTGATAAAACTTTAGGTTTAGTGATTTGCTTGCACTTCATAAAGTGGCCCCATAGCTACAGGCGTCCTAAGGATCGTTGGATTTTTATTCATTCTACGAATATAGTCACTTCTAGTCAATAGCAATGAAAAGTCTTTTACTTTAGTGAGGGACACTGAAACGATGAATCTTATTCACCCCAAAAGGGCCAGCTGTTTGCTCTTGCATTAAAGACTTGAAATGGATTCTTGTAAGAATCATACGTTTAAATTTTAATAACATCAAAGTTCACATTGTAAATAACATGTCATGAGAGCCAACCAGCAAAGCGTCCGCAACTGCAACATTAATTAGACTGAAACCTATCTCTTTTCTTAACAACTGTTTATAAGTTGGGAAGCCAGTTCGAGCCAGTGTCTATCAAGTTTTGAAGGAATGCAGTTCTTTATATCTTGCCCTTATTTCCGCTATAGTTAAAAATGGCACTCCTGGACATTTCCTAGGCTCCAGTGGCATCCCGCAGCATGGTCTTCCAATTGCTAATGTTTTCTACTTATAAACGGACTGGTTGTAGGTAATTATTAATGGCCCATTCCAAAATTGATAATGTTGGCGGTCTTTTCTCAACATTCCTTAAAAAAAAAAATGTACTCAGAGTTGGTCTTATCTGACCTGTGACCATTTGATTTGCCGCGCGTCAACTCGACTTTAGTTAGACAGTATTCTTATGGCATACGTTTTCTCGATATTTCCCCTAAATGTTATTTTTTGGCATTGGAAGATTTTTTTCCAACAAAATGTAGAACATTTCTTAAATATTTCTCCTAATTGACACTTTTGGCATTCGACAACACCTCTTTCAATCTAATGACTAATAAGACATTATTCACGTGTCTTGCATTCCTTCGATATTTCTTCTAGGAATTATTTTTGGTCTTTAACAGATAATTTTTTTCATCACAAGGATAACAAGACATGATTGCTGAGCCCTTCATTCCCACAATCCTTATTTTTGGTATAGAAAAAAAATTTATGTTATCCATAAAACGTTGGAACTGGAATTTTCAAGGCTGACCTCCCTAAAAAGGGTCATTTAATTGTCAGTATACGGATGTAACCGATCTTCTTCCAGTATGGTCCCGAATTAAAGCGTGGATCCTTCATTATTCTTTAGAAAGCAGTTTGTCTTATGTCTTTAGTTTCCAAGGAATCAGTCCTGTTACTACCGGTTTCTAGTCTTCATGTCAAACCAAGAGCTTATCATCCTGTCCCATCAAAAGCTCATATTTCTGTCACTGTAAGAATTCACCTTACGGCCCCAACAAAGCTAATTCTCCTGCCCCGTTAAGAGCTCCTCTTCCCGGTTCACCAAATACTCATTTTATCTGTCCCTTCAAAAGTTCATCATTTACAGAACCAAAAGCTCCTCTTTCTGTTCCAAACAAAAGTTAATGCTACAGTTCCACAATAGGTCCATCTTCCTATCCCATCAAAGCCACATCTTCTGTGCCCCTCAGTCCTTTCTCCATCTCCATTTTCCGTGAAAATTTCACCTTCTCTCTTATCGCAACAAAAGGTCTTACAACTTATTAGGGTCAATGTGGCCATCAAAATAAACAGTCGGGTTGCGCCCAACAGCCATATATACAGCATTGTTTTTTGCGTGGCTTCAATACTTCCTGAACTTGGAAGACAGCTAATTCACAAAACAACGGAGCACTGGATAACCCGGTGAGGCAAGGTGGATAACCCGGTGAGGCAAGAAATTGCCAGGTCTCTCCTCACTGTTTGCAGCCGTGCATTTTTCGTTCTTACTATTCCCTTAGCCACTCCTGTAGACACATAATTCTGCTATGCTGTACACTCCCTAGATCAGTAGAAAATGTCCGTATTAAGAAATAGCGAAACCGATAGGCAATATTCGATAAGTAGTTTGTGCTCACGTTTAAGATTATTTTTTCATCTCCCAAACAGTTGTAGTTAATTAACAGATAGCTTTGATATGTCATAGTGCTTATTACAGAAAACATCAGTCAACAGTGAAATGATATGAAACCAGTTTCTAGCTGGTTCTCTAGGAAATCAAACTGCTAAGGAGGAAGTTAGTCTATCGATTGGCTCTTTTTATTTCCCTAGCTTCAAAAAGGCAGGCTTCATTAATGTCGAGGTCTGCTATAGAACTAACTAGATAAATATGACGCCAACCGAGTTATCAAGTATTTCTTGATGCGTCGCGTTGCCGAAGCGATCTCCGACGAGTTTTTTTTTTATTATGAAATTTGCTTAGATATGTCGGAACAGTTCCGACGCGATGAATGAATGTAATAAAAAGAATGTGAATTTTGAAGGGTGGTCTCTAAACTTATTGCTTTGATGCTGTGAAGGAGTGACCTCCAAAATGAAAAAGGCATCTTGAGAGAGAGAGAGAGAGAGAGAGAGAGAGAGAGAGAGAGAGAGAGAGAGAGAGAGAGAGAGAGAGAGAATCGTTAAGATGCTGTGATTTATTAATTAAAAAATCTTCAGTTCCGTCTTAATATTCACTTTACCTCTGATATTTGATTAAGAATAAGAAGGAAAAAAATAAGTATAATTGATTAGGGAATATAATTTATAAAATAACAAATAAGTCTACATATATAAGGGTAAAAATAAAGAAATAAGCAAAGGAAAGAATGACTGAGTGCGCCCTCAAGCAAAGGATTAAAACTCAAGACTGTGGAAAGTCGTGTTGCAGAGGTTATGGCACATAGGCCGTGGTACAGACCAAGATTTGAGAATAATGGCTATATGGCCCCCACCCAACCTAATGAAAACTAAACGTATCGCCCGAGATAATTCAGCAGCAGATACTCTTAATAAACTACGTATATCTTAAAATGAGGGAATTAAAAACTGTGGCAAAAGCAGACGGAATGCTCCAACCTCTTAATTATCTCTACCAACGACGTTGTAAGGAGGTTAGGTTTTCGATTCGAGTGTGCTTACCTGCTTGTCTGCAGGATTGCACAAAAAGCTAAGAATTGATTTTTATGAAAATCATACCCAAGTAGAGCATCGTGATCAGCAACAAGTGATTCGATTTCGGAAGAGGAGTGAGTGCAGCTTATGGGCAGAAAGGAGATTTGGTGGGTATGAATTGCTCAGCCTCGTACGAGGATAGCAGTACCTGATCAGTCTTATATACAAATACGTGGTGTAAGCACTGCTCAATGAAGTGTTACAAGCTTAATTTCAGAAACTAGACAGCAGCGAGACAGTTATAGCTCTAGAACCCGATTCTCCTAAAAATCTAAAAAAAGCTTTTGCCGTCAGACAACCCCAATTCAATGGTTTATGGAATGCACTCACAAATTTTTGACATATTGTGGTCAGACAGACACGGACGGATAAATGTAATATAACCTCGCTCACCTTCCCATAATACAACGACAGCCTCGACTGTGGTTGCTGAAGGCATTGTATTGCAGTTTAATTTTTTAAAAACTACTTCTAAAATGCTGTGTACTTATGCGCACATTGATTTCTTTGTTTATTAATCATGTTACTTTATTCATCCTTTGAAACGAAACTTGTTCTACATTTCACTTTACTTATCTAGGCTCCTTTTATCGCACATGTGAAGTCTAATCAGTGGTGTGATGTCATTTTTGCTTTGCTTAAAAAGAATGTGAACATTAGTTTGAATATTATAATAATTATCATAAAATAACCACTATCACTATCCTGAAATTTTGGGTTTATCAAGTATTTGGCTTGACAGACCTCGCACATCTGCTCATTTTCTTTACATATTTAAAAGCTCTCTTGCAACGTACTATACATCTGAAAGATTAATTTCATACCTTGATAGCCCTCCATTCTCGATAAAATAAAGCCTGGTCTTGACCACACTCTACCTTTGACACATCTGCATCATAAGAAGCTAGTATCTTTACTGTTAAAACTGATGGAAATATAACAGAGGGTTGAGATGGCAAGTCCCGACCCTGTGGAAGTCACGTACCGTCCCGAAGCTCAGACCAAGGTACCTTCATTCTGTATATTTATACAGGAGCCAGCAGTAAGAAAGACTGGCCCAGGGCTAGGCAACGCAACTATAGACGCAAGTTCATTACCTGTAAACAATCGTTATTACACGGAAAATTAACAAATGGGTTCACGTTACTTTTACTATACAGAGATACTAGGTACTTATGTTCTTACCAAAAACTTTACGGTTCCACGTTTATTCTACGCCTTGAAGTACTTTCGTTATGCTAGTTTTTTTTTTTTCCAAATCACTTTCAATACATCAGTCAAAATTCTGCTCGTAAACCTTTGGCAATCATATTTCTATTCCTTATCTGTCAGTCTCATAATCCTTCACTAGGCTTCATTAAGCAAATCCATATCAATAAAATAACGTCAGTTTAGCCATCGTCTAACCAAGCACATTTGTTCAGAATTGTTGTTCATACTCGTACCTATATGATCTCCCTCAAAGTGACCTTTCTTCAACAAATACCATACCCAGCTCCTTTCCATTTCTCTTATCATCCCATATCTGTTTCTCTATCATTTTTACCACAACCTATTTACTCTATCTTAATTTACATCAATGTCTTTCTGGCTTTTAACTAAATCAGTAATATATTTCCTCTAGTCTTTCTTTGATTAAGGATGTAATTCGTAAACAGTGCCTGAACTCTTAACATCAACACTAGAACATTTCCAATGTGTCACCAGTTCGTATTTGAGTAACTTTAACTTTTTACCATTTTTCCACCTGAAATAAATAATGAAAAAGATCTGATAGGGATGTTAACTCATTTTTCCGCATATTAGTTCACTTCCTCATCATCTCCTGTCATTACTTCCTCCAGAGGGTTGAGCGCAAATCATGGGAACGCCCCAGCTACTCTGACTGGTAACAGGAATCTTGGGTGAAGCCCTGTGCTCTGCAGCTACGATTGTATTTTCGTTAGGTTTGGCTATGATAGGTAACATACAATACTTAGTGATGTCTGTAAAATGCACTTGCTACCTTCTAATTTGTTTAAATTGTATAAACGCCTCTAAGGAGGCATGGGGCCTGTGTGGTAAGGCGTTTAAAAAAATAAGAGAGCTAATGTGGACTTCTGGACTCTGACCAACCAGCAGGCGCCAAAAGAAAGATGGTTTCTTTTTCATAATCGCATCCTGTTTCCAAAGCTGTCTTCCTCGTGAAACAAGGTGCACTTTGAACTTGATCTATCTAATTGCACTGCTCCTTGGAATCTTTGTCAATTGCACCTTCCTTTCGTTCCTTGAACAGCAGTCAGATCTTTGATTTACTGGAAGAATTTCAATGTCAACTTGCAACATCCAACTCGTAGGTACTCGACTGACCTTGGCCAGGACAAAAAATATTTCATAAATAATCAACGAAG
>NC_089757.1:17099176-17119176 GCF_040412425.1 Macrobrachium rosenbergii
CTAAAATAATAAATAATTTTAGGTTGAAAACTGTTTTAGAATATAGGTTAACCTAAGCAATGGAATATTTCTTAGTTTTACATTTCCTTCAACTAACCGACCAATAATTATTACTCATTTAAAAGCAAGTTCAGCAATTTACCCTAAATAATTACCTTACTGACCTCATAATGTCACTACTATATTTTTCATTGCACAAGAGGACTGATATAGTGCAACGGAATGTTAAAAAACTTTCGTTAACGAGACATGGGTTTTTTTTTCCTTGCAATGGGCAACTGCCATAATGCACTAGCCTTGGGTCCTTTATAAATATCTTGCCTAAAATAACTCAATAAGCTGTAATTTACAAAATGACATAAAATGGAGCTACATTGCGCTTAAAGAATGACAGAGCTTTTAAAACCTGGTTATTTTTTACCCTTGCAATTCCCAATAAGGACAAAGCTAACGTGAAACCGAGGATTTATTGTATTAAAACACTTAAAACTCTGCTCTAAGAATAAAATTCGTTTGCACAAGCATCAAGAATTACTTCCCTAAAGTAACCTAACTTTGAGTACCGATGTAAAAACAAGTTGTAGTTCTCGTACTGCCTTATTAAGGTAAGTGGTGTGAACTTCCCTGACAATGCAAATCTAAAGTTTGGTCCATCTTAAAAATTAAATGATATGTGCTACAGAAATAAAACAAATCTGGTAAAATCGTTTGAGATGCTAAATTGAACTTAATCTTTACACTAGCACTTATGCAACGCTCGGCATAGCTCCAAAATGCAGGCAATACATACCATAGACGCAAAACAATCAATAACTGACCTTTTATTTTTAAAGAGATTTACAGTATCTTCCGTGGCACGTTACGCCACGGTGTCAGGTAGCCATGGTGGGTTAATGCCCTTAAAATCAGTAAAAATGATCCACGACTAACAAAGAATACGGAAATTACAACGGAAAACTATATATATGAGGGAATTTACAGAAATAAAATCCATTGTACTTACACATCCAAATACCGAGATCAAGTTCCGTGCTTATAACAAAATTGGTCTACAACAGTCTTTCATATTGCGTCAGAAAACATTCTCATTCCAAATAATTTGGAAGATATATGATGCTCCACACTTCACCAAATAACGTAACGATTCCAAGACACGCAAAACAAAGAGGTATGTGATTTCCAGGACGGGAAACCGAAAATTTCAAAAAAAAAAAAAAATGGAAGAAAAAACGTAGTCTTGGATGACAAACGCTGAGTCTTTGCTATGGTTCTGCTTCGTCAACATTTGTTGCCAGAGAGCAAGACACGGAGCAGTTTTTTACAAATATTATTAAAATCTCCTAAAAATTCGTCCCAAAGATGATGCGAACGAGAATTAATTACTGTTATTATTATTACGCTGTTAGTGAACTATTTTTCTTACGAAAATGCTAAAACATATCGATTTTAAAGATAAAAACCAGTGTTTCTTCTTATTATTATTATCATAATTAAAACTTCTGTCAGATATTCATTTAGAATCATAATGATAACCCAAGACGACTCTGTGTTTTTCATATTCCCGAAAAAAATGACGCTAAATAAAAACAAATTAGTATTGGAGAGAGAGAGAGAGGTGACTGATTGACCGCATAAATTACCTTGTTCCAATTTGTGTCACTTGATACAAATTATATGGTAAACAAAGTAGACAATAGCATATTTCTCGTTAATTGAACTCACCATCAAGACATTTATCTAGCTATAGGTTGGAGGGGTCACATTATTTATTTACTCTTACTGTGCAGGCTTTTGGGTCTCGGTATGTCTCACTGACGCGTACACTAACCAGGTAGGGTTTGCCGCAAATTTCACTAACTGATATTTTAAGCATACTCTATTTTCTGGATCTAGGGTCATAATGATTGTACAAATATATATTACAAAGAATAAAGTTTTCGGGGGAGAGAGAGAGAGAGAGAGAGAGAGAGAGAGAGAGAGAGAGAGAGAGAGGAGAAATTTATCTAGAAATAGGTATTGTAATTCTTATCAGCTTTGATTGTCAAATGTTCGAGAAATTATTTGTTTAAATTTATCAGCTATTTTACGATTTTGTTACGATATGAAACAATAAAATTAATCTATATGTTATTATAGACGTCAATGGGTCGGACAGCCGAATGTACTTGCCCATTAAGCGTCAAAATGAAACTTAGGAAACGAAAGAAAAAGAGAAATTCAATTCAGGTTCTACAACAAAAAACGAACAAGTCATACAACAGGAAAAACACCAGCCTGTTCTAAATAGTATTTTTTTGTCTTTTATACTGGACGGAGAAACAGATTAATAGTAGGCTATTTCCTTATAATACCCAGAAATATTTCTTTACAAGATCAAACATAAAACACCCAAATCAACATTGTATACAACATGTACTTAGGTATAATGCATACAAATTACGTCGGCTACTGCGAAAAAGCATAACAGATTTCTCATGTGAAGTTTTGCGTTGGCTCATTTTAACTAATGAACTGTGAATTTTAAAGCGATGCAGTTTCAGATCATCTGACCCACAGCTGAACAGTTTCGGGACGCCACTAGTCGAACTAATGAAAGACAGAGGTTGAACACGAAGTTTTAAATGATTTATCAAAGTTCAAAAGATTTTTTAGTTAGCTTAATAGATCTACTAGATGCCAGACGCTGAACAGATCATCTATAGCACAGATAAGCAGTCTCAAAAGTCTCTCCGAATAGAGTGATATTAAATTTATTTGACGGTTCAGGTCAATTCGGGTGAACTAATGAATGACACATCTTACTACAGACCGTGTAAGGTGTAAGTTGTAGAAAGCTTATTACCTTTAACGATGATATTGGCATGGTTGATTTTAGCCTGGTTTGTTTGTCTGTTTGTTAACAGAACTTCGTCCAAAGTTATGTTTGGATTTTTACGAAAGTTTTCCAAGGGTGTGCATCGAGACTGGCACCAAGTGATTCCGAGAGAAATTTGAATCTAATTTCAACTGCATTAGTGCTACAAAGACAATCCGTCGAAATCAGGGACCTTTTCATTGTGCAGTTTTGTAATTATTTCTTTCCCTCCACTGCAAACCTTTGAAATATCGTTCTTGCATTTCCGACCCGTATAACATTCCACCCTTCCAGAGGGCAGCTCGGTCGCCTAAGCACCACTTTGACTTTCTTTTCACTTTATTTTTCCTTGCTATCTTCGGACATTAAGTTAGTGGAAAGTGGGCGGAGCGTCGTTAAACATCCTAAAGTATGAACTTCGGACGATGTGTCAAAGATGGCGAGTATTTCTGTTTAACAAAATATCCACCCACTTTACACATTTCCCTTTAATCTTACGTGAAAAAGGAGATCAAATGGTACATAAACGAGAGAACGGGAGTCACGCAAATAAGAGACGTAAGAGCGAAGATGCTGGCAGCATGTGTCTTTTTTGGCCCAAGCCGACGCTGGTACTCATTCACAGCTGGGTCTGATGGTGGGTGGAAGGCTTGGATCGAACTACGGACCTACCGAACGCTACCCACAGCCCTACCTACGAAAAAAGTAGTTTAAATATCAATAAGATTTCGTTATAGCACGAGAGAGAGAGAGAGAGAGAGAGAGAGAGAGAGAGAGAGAGAGAGAGAGAGAGAGAGAGAGAGAGAGAGAGAGAGAGAGAGATCGACCATAATTTATTAGGACGGACTGCGCCCTTTCCACATTACTGACGTGAGTATTGACTTGGTTTAATATCAAGTGAAGGCATATCAAAGCATTCGTATATTTGATGGATTAAAATGTTACATTTATACTCATCCGCGACATGCTGACCTTTTGAATTGCTTTGACGAAAAGTTGAACACCATGTTCATACAACTTCCAGATATTGCCAAAAATGCTTTTGTTATTATTTATGTACAAACATTCAAATAAAAAGCCCAAAGATCATCAACTTGCATAAAAAGGGAAAAACAAAAAAGAAAAATAAACAATACGCAACAATAAAACACTTGTCAATAAACACATACAAACACACAGAGCAATAAAATTCGGATTAAACTAAAGTGTTGGAGGCTCTTCAAAATCCTCAAATACATCAGTCAACGAAAGAGACATAGGGTCTGGTCATTACCTGGATGGGTGACCAACAATGAAAACTCCTAAGACCCCGTGACAATCAATTGAGGTATAATGAAGGGGTTAGCGATCTCATCCCAAAAACTCAAAGCTTAAGGGTCCGCTGTGAGCGGCAATGGTTCAAACTGAGGCCAGAAAAGCCAGATGTGTGTCCGAGTGAATCCTACTGATGATATTGGAAATTGTCCAATATCTCGCAGTTATTACTCATCATGAATTCCAGTGGTCCAGCTTATTATCATCTTAATGACGTATGAATATGCAAAAAGATTCGCGATGACCACTTTGAAGAGACAGTTGATGTATATGATCCTCAGATGTTAATTTACCGCTTTACGGACAGGAATCGGCTTTACTAAGTGGTTTTAAAAAGGTGTCTTTTATATATATATATATATATATATATATATATATATATATATATATATATATATATATATATATATATATATATATATTGTATATACATACATACATACATACATACATACATACATACATATGTATATATATAATATATATATATGTGTGTGTGTATGTGCGTGTGTGTATGTATATATAAAAAAATCTGAAACTATCCAACTTTGTTTTTGTTAATGTCAGTGCCAAGTAAACTTAGGTTTTGCTGTGTCTGTAGTTCAACGATTTATGTGATGTGATTGCCAAGACAAAATGGTCTGTTTGTACAATAAATAACAATAAAAGAGAATTCCTAACACCCCCGACCCCCTCCCTTTCACATTCGAATTCAGGCGTTTGCCTCCATCAACATCACTACGCTCTATCAGATGAAAAGGAAGTCATTTGTTTGAAGGTTGACAAATCAAAAACTCCAAAAACTCGTCCTATTTGTCTGGGCAAATGAAACGCCACTTTGAAAAACCAAGCGTTAGTCGAGAATAGCAAATCTCATTTTTTTTTTCTCGCTCGGATTATTTTCTTATGATTTCCATCTTATTTTAGCATCAGAGGGTATATCTGTCTGTCTGTACGTCTTTCAGCGTCTGTCTCTTTCTGTCCTTTCTTCCCGGTTTTCATCGATATAGATTATTGTATTTATTTATTTTTTGTTTTTGTTTGGCGCTCTACGTCAGCATACAAGTTCTCGAACACTCAAAATGACTAGGTAAGGATTTCTCTCTCTCTCTCTCGTTTAGGGAAAAGGAGAGCTACAGGAGCCTAACATGGCTGGTATTCGCAAGCACGCAGCTAGTTTCTTAATGCTGCCAAAATTCCTTTATCTGAAGAATATGCAACGTAACAGATACCGCTAACTGGAACTAATACGCAAAGAGAAAGAGAGAGAAAAAGTAAATTTACAAGGAAAAGAATCTTTCCACAAATCAAGTAAATTTTCTAACTGAAAAACATAATAGTAAAACAATACCAAAAATTATTATCATTATACAATAACATCAGTGTCTTCGCCAAGGTCACTCAGCAGTGAATAAACGATCTCGTATTAATGAATTCATGAATGTATAATAACGGGGCATTGAAAGCCTGATAGGATGAGGCATATCGCCGTTTCCAAAAGCTGTCCATGAAACGAGGTTAATTTAGATTAAGTTGTTTTTATGCCAGCACAGGCCCTTTCCCGAAGTTAAGCGCAGTAAAATTTTGAAAGGAATAACAGGGCTGCTGTGAGACCTGTGGACTCTTGACACACACACACACACACATACATATATATATATATATATATATATATATATATATATATATATATATATATATATATATATATACATACTATATATATATTTCAAAAAGATTTCAAGAATGACGCGTTAAGAGAATGAAGAAAATTACGATGCGGAGCGTAAGAAGACCAATTGTGCCACGCAAATTAATACATTCACAGCGGGCCTAATCCCCTATAAACGAGGAGGGTTGAGCGTGGGGTTACCGGCCCAGCTTTGCAAAATTACAAATGGTTCCTAGAACTTGCATTGAACGCCAGCGGTAATTGATCATAATGATGCGCGAAAACCAACAATAAAAAGACCCGAGAAGATATATATATATATATATATATATATATATATATATATATATATATATATATATATATATATATATATATATATATATATACACATATATATGTGTATATATATATATATATATATATATATATATATATATATATATTTGTGTGTGTCAAAACTACTTTTCTCAGTAATCACTGTGTATATGTGAGGGTGAGGCGTGTCGTATACCACGACGAAAAGGTGTAAGCATACTTTAGGGACGTAAGGATTGCATGTGTGTTGTTGCGTGAGAACAATATCCTAATATCAGCTGGTTTCTCGGGCTCCATTGTGACCCACTGCGTTCGTGCTAGACTCCAAAGGTGTGCCTCAAATTGCACTGTGACGTCATCAGCCGCTATTGTTTTTAATATAATGAAATACCTCGGCCAAATTACATAATACTCCTTAGGCGTTGATGACCATAGCAACTGAAACGCCAGGTTACAGCAGTGAGCCAACCAATCATAACAAATGAAAAATACTAATTGCTCATCTTTTTGAGTTCGTTGCGGTTTTGGTAAAAATTATTTTGAGGGGAAATTTAACTTTTTTATTACTAAAATGATAAGCACAAGCTGATGCACATCAAGGAAAATTCGAAAAATCAAGGATATTGTAACTTTTATCCGTAGCCATAGTTTTCTGAAAAATTTGGATAAGAGATTCCAATAATAATAATAATAATAATAATAATAATAATAACTAATGGGATTTCTCGTATATCTTTGGTCATAATAATCATTTGAGTAAATAATAATAATAATAATAATAATAATAATAATAATAATAATAATAATAATAAATACTTCCGTCGTCACAGCGCCGTGATTAGCCTTATCTTCTCCATCATCATCATCATCAACAACAACTATTTTATAATCATTTTTCGTAACCAACGTATAAGTGCTTTCTGATCCCAGATAATTGGTTGCCCATACCGAACGAATAAATATTTCTCTTGGAGTTTTATTGAAATTGCTCAAATTAATAACTTTTAAAGCGCATAGGACGATTTCCAGTTATGTGAGATTTGAAAAATTGAATCACTAACGGTCTCCCAATGTGCAAATAAATGGGCTTGCTACGGGCTTACGGTCTCCTCTAAGTATTTTGTGTTTATCTCCTATCACCGCTTTATGCTAACGGTCTGCGCCGCGAGCTGATGGTCTCCATCATGTGTTATGATCAACACCGACCACTGTCGGGTGCTAACGGTCTCCACTATGCGCTAAATGGTCTTCACGGAGAGGTAATGATCACCATGCGCTGAATGTTCATTGCCGGATGCTCGTGGATTCCTGTTATCAGACAACAGTTCCAAGACCCAAAATACCAAATTTAATGAGCTGCGCTTCTTACCTATAATAATGATGGTCCTCCGCTTCCGGCGAATATTTAATTTATATAGGTGAATCTAGACTTTATAGATACCAAAAATTGTTGCTGTTCAGAACGAACGCCTATTCACGCAGAAGGGGCTATGAAAGGACACTGACGTGCGAAGGAAGCTCCTAAATAGGAAATAATTTTAAAAAATAAGCCGATAAATTGCCATATCTAAGAGAAGAGGGAGGAAAGAAGAAGTGCAGTACCTCATCATATACTTGGTATACTCTTTTATTTCTTCAGGCCAATCAAGATTTGTAAAATAAAAATAATCTGTCATTTCCCTTAATATTTCAATATTAAAACGAACTGCTACAAACTGAGAATTCTGGTATTCTGGTATGCCTCACGCTGTCATTACATCTCATTTCCATTTATTCTTCTGTTTCTTTATGAAATCATTTCATGCCTATATGTATATGTATATGTATATGTGTATATATATATATATATATATATATATATATATATATATATATATATATATATATATATATATATATATATATATATAGGATGTCAGAAAATCCGTAAAAATAGTCTTTATACACTTAATGGCTTACTGTGAATCGTGGTCTTCAAAATGTCACATAGGATGATGAATTTCCTAATATTAATTGATTCATGCGTGAGGTTCTTGTAGTAGCAACATCATAAGAACTTTTAAAACTTTGTAACACCATATAAATATTCTAAAGTTAAATCACTTTTTAAATAAGATTTCTTGCTACTTCTAACGACTTGTTTACAATATGAAATAAAAAAATTTACTCATTCACGGTTAAACTCTACAACGGTAATTCCTTTACGTTTTCAACTTAGTTACACAGCTGAATTATCCTTGCTTTTAGTAATTACCACCATCATCATTATCACGCATCACTGTAAAACCAGTTTTATATATATATATGTAAGTTCTATTTTTTCGTCTCAAGAAATCACACATGCACGCCATATATACCTATGATAAAATCTTTATTTACATCTTTTTTTCTTTCACATCTTAGACTTTTATTTTGAATAACAATGTGAAGCATAAAGGATCATATCATCACCCGAAGATATTACATATGTATTTTACTTGGTATATGTAATACATGACTGTTATTCTACGCTCAAATAAGAGAAACTTATCGTACATCAATCATGTCCGATGCGTCAAAATCAAAGGAAGCACCCAACAGCCAATGAGAGTGAAGATCATTCTGTAAGGCTGTTGTGATTGGTTAGAGGTTGAGCGGTTGGCATGGTCGTCGTAACTAGCGTGGCCCCCACGACTTGGGTTAATAAACACGTCTGAAAAATAAAACAGAAAAACATTATTAGTGTAAAAAAAATGTGACCTTATTTCTAGGTCAGGCAGCGAAAAAGACGATAAACCTAAGAATGCACATACGACTTTTGAAGTAGGAAGGTTTGTGGGACCATATACATACAACAATTAATATTGTAAAGTAAGTACAGTCACACTGCAAGTTGTTACTGATAATGTTAGGATTTCTTCTGCTAATTTTACTACTACTACAAGAACGTATGTACAACTATACTGCCGTTGTTGCTTTGAAACATGTCATATGAAAGAAATGATTGATGGAAAGTGAATGACTATGTATGTATGTATGTATGTATATAATATACACACACAAATATATATTATTTAATTATCTATGTACTATAGGCATGTTTAAATGAGCTCCATTTATACAAGAGAAGAAATATACTAAAATTATTTGCTTTAATATCACCAAATCCCGCTAGTTTTTCCTACTCCACTTGAAGCATAGATATTTTCCAGGCCAGATTTCATATTTACATACAGAAGGAAGGGAAACTAAGGGAATATTACACTGGTAGATTCTATAACCATGTCTGCAAGGTTCGTTTTCGTATCTGGAAACTTTCCGGTGTATCAAAATTCCTAAATGCCATCCATTTAAAATAAATAACCATTTTTTCATAAGTGCCTGCACATTTGGCTATTCAGAATAATGACAATTCTTTCTTATACATACTATATTGAAAGTGGAGCTGTTCACATTTGATCATAAACAAGAGAAATGATCAGTGAATAAAAATGCTGTAAATTTGGAAGTAACAGAGCGAAAATCTGTGGGGAGGCCGTAAAAAAATCATGAAGAGACATCAAAGATGAAGACCTTGACCAGAGAGGTAGTCAGAAGTGGATAAGAAAAGGATGCTGGATAGAGCTTATTTCATGTCTAACCCTCCTAAAAAGAAACTATGGCATACAAATATAAAAATGAGGAAAATGAATACAGTACCAATAGAAAAACTGGACGTTATACTATATAAGCTTTGCGAACGAAGTAGTCACATACAAAAAAATTAGCAAATATTTACTCAGGTGAAAAACAAACAAGTAAAAAATGCGCCGAAGTTTCTTTGGAAAAATCTAGTTTTCTGTAAAGCCGCTACAGCGTATTATCGAGGCCACAGAAAATAGATCTATCTTTCGGTATAATGCTGCATGAGCCGCGGCCCATGAAACTTTAACCACGGCCACGTGGTGGCCTATCTTATATAGTTGCCAGAAGCACGATTATGGGTAACTTTAACCTAAAACAAAATAAAAATTACTAAGGCTAGAGGGCTGCAATTTGGTATGTTTGATGATTGGAGGGTGGATGATCAACATATCAATTTCCAGGCCTCTAGCCTCAGTAGTTTTTAAGATTTGAGGGCGGACAAGAAAAGTGCGGACAGAAGAAAGTGCGGAAGGACAGACAAAGCCGGCACAATAGTTTTCTTTCAGAAAACTAAAAGAGACCTAAGAAGATAAGAGGAGCTAGAAACATCTTGTACTATCTATACGAAAGAAGGAAACATAAAAAGTGGTAACAAAGTTTTGGTGAAGTCCTGAGAAGGTCACTTGAACAAATAAAAGGACAAATTGCCAACACTGATGCTTAAATAGGTGTTTATAAACAATGACATTTACAAATGAATGAAATTTTTATTGAAAACAAATTCATGGTCTTCTTAATTCAAGGGGTTTTCAGTTACTACTAATTCCAAGGCTAGATGACCCAGTGCATTCTTCCGACGTGAAAGATTGACATTCTTACCAACATAATGTAAAAGTGCCGAAAAGGAACTGATGCTGAAGAAGTAGTGACAAGATGAAATGGGGAGACAGATGACCAGACCGAAGTCAACGCCACGATACAAGTCGCATTAAATATGAACGTACAGGGAGAAAACGGGGTTTCAGAGGCGGTGTTACATGTCTTACAGGTAATAGCGACAACACACAGCCTATATATGTATAGCTATGGTAGGTAGGTGTAGAGAGTTTATTACTCTGAAGTAAGGCGGGAGGAGGAAATGAAGACCCTCAGATCAACTGAAGGATTAGTGAAGGCGGTATTGGAAAGTAACAGTTATAGCGTGCAGGAAGCTCTAGGGTGTGAGCGCCATAAAGGTGACTGACGCAATGTAAATAAGGAGGTCCACGTGCTGCTGAGGAACCTTGTGTAGGGGCATGAAGACGCTCCATAATTCAACAGTTACAATATAAATGTGGCTGTGACCGCTGTGTTTTTCTTTAGAGTGAGCCTGCACATATTAGGGGATAAGAATTATATATTTATATATATATATATATATATATATATATATATATATATATATATATATATATATATATATACTGTATATATATAATGTAGGCAATAGTTTATGGTAATGAGTTCCATGTCATTAGTATTTTATGATCTCAATTTTATATATTCTTTTTCGGTAGTCTCACACCTTGAGGATTTTCCATTAAAATATGTACAGCTGATTAAAAAAAAAATAATTACCTTATTTTGATGTCACTTGAAAAATTCAATTAAAAATCACTACTGCGAAGATTTGAACACAAGTAATTTGATCTTATTCGCTCTGTATGTTTCAGCTATGCACGTGCGTTGCTGATAAAAAATTACATTAATCAAAACTGGGATTCTTCTTGACATTCAAAAAGAAATAATTGACTACTACGATAGAAGGATTTTCGTGAATGTATGTGTGTGTGTGTGTGTGTGTATAACACAAACTAACATATACACGCATAAAGAGAATAATGTACCCATGGAGTATTATAAAAGTCATATATACTCGTAGCGGATAACATTTTAAAGGGACTACAAACTTGGAAGAGCTGCCTAATGCACTGGAATTAAGGAAGTCAAAACTCTAGGTCATAGGCTCTGAACCCATGGCTTGCAAACTCCCATGAGTTCCCAAAGAAGTGTTTGTAGACATTCAGTTTTATATTTTTTTTCCATTTTTTCTGTAAATGGCGTTACTTATGTTACCCCAGTGATCTGTAGCATCGTAATAAATACTGACTGGCAATAAGTAACAGCATAATAACTTTATTACAGTTACAGTAAATAGGTAATTAACCAATGTAATCTATTTTATTTTTTCAATCACCAATCTCCATCTTTCTATGGTCAGTTGTCAATTAGGTGGGTGATTACTTGACGGTCTGTTTACTATTCACTTTTGAATGAATGTTTGACGTATATGAAAAATATCTTCGTGGTCTGAAGTCAGCTGCAATCAGTCTTAGAAACAACGCTGCAGCAGTGGAATATAGGCCCCTTCAATACTTAAAAAAATAAAATATGTATTCCGTGGTTTCCAGGTTACAACAACTTGGCTATGGAAAAATTGTGTAAGAATTTCTTGAGTAATGATGATTTTTCTTGAAGACCACCTAAACTCCTATATACAGTATATACAATATATATATATATATATATATATATATATATATATATATATATATATATATATATATATATATATATATATATATACAAATATACTGTATGTGTGTATTGGCTTAAACTCGTGACTTTTATATTCACAAATATTAAATCGCAAATCCTTTAATATCAAATTCAATATACTTTGAGAATAACTCACACCCATGTGGAATTATATTTGATAAATGTTTCCGAACTGGTCAGGAGTGCACCATGGTCGGGTTTAGAAACAACGATGGATAGTGACTTTAACCGCACTACTATCAAGATTATATATACATACTGAATATATATATATATATATATATATATATATATATATATATATATATATATATATATATATATATATATATATATATATATATATTACTAAAAGGACCTCATTCAAACTGGATGGTATCTAATGGAGTTTTTTATTCAGAAAAAGTTACAAGCTTTCTTGGACAAACAGTCCACATTATCAAGTATCCGCACAATGAGCAGACGCGTAGTCCGGCTGTATTTATATCTGTGTGCTGGGTACTTTTAATCCTATAACCGCCTAGCTCCTCCTGTGTGACCTCCACACCCTCGTGACCTTGGTCTTTCTCTGATCTCTCCTTCCAGGTGTCCGTTTTCCGCGCGTTCTCTTGCGTTTTTTCTTCGTTTCCTTGCTACTGTGGAGTATACGAATTTTCTAGATATGCTGTCTTCAAAGCCGTTTCTGGTGTTCCCTGTCATCGTGTTGTTGGCGCAAGTTATGAAGGCGTTCTCTACAACCAGTCTAGATGTTTTGTCAGTGTTCCTGTATAATAATCAGACGTCGGCAGTTGCCAAACACTGTTGGGAAAATGATCACAGAATAGACTGGGAAAATATGAGTTTTCTGTACAGGAACACCAACAAAACATCTAGACTGGTTGTAGAGAACGCCTTCATAACTTGCACCAACAACACGATCACAGGGAACACCGGAAACGGCTTTGAAGACAGCATATCTAGAAAATTCGTATACTCCACAGTAGCAAGGAAACGAAGAAAAAACGCAAGAGAACGCGCGGAAAACGGACACCTGGAAGGAGAGATCAGAGAAAGACCAAGGTCACGAGGGGGTGGAGGTCACACAGGAGGAGCTAGGCGATTATAGGATTAAAAGTACCCAGCACACAGATATAAATACAGAACGGACTACGCGTCTGCTCATTGTACGGATACTTGATAATGTGGACTGTTTGTCCAAGAAAGCTTGTAACTTTTTCTGAATAAAAAACTCCGTTAGATACCATCCAGTTTGAATGAGGTCCTTTTAGTAATTCTACTAATGCACAGAACAATTGTGTATGTGATAAAGTTAATATATATCTTTCGGTACGGTACAGTTGATATAATCGGTTTATTAATCTTGGAGAAAATATGGCATCTCGCGATCGGATGATGAAAGCTTTGTAAGAAGTGACATTTTTTTTTAAACTAATCAAGCACATACCGTTTTACTGAGAACATGCTATTTATGGCACCATGAAAGACCAAAATGCAAAATCATATTTTCTTCTACCCTTTCAAAGCCGAGCGGCAGCCTTGAAAGACTTCGCTGATGACGTCAGTGTCTCATCTCTCCCCCTCGCAGATCCGCAAGGCGTCTGGAATGAGATGGCGCAAGACTCAGCGAAGCAGTAACTCTCTCCTTACCCTTTTAAGAAATCCAAGATATTCTTCGTGGACAGAGTTCGTCTGGCTTCGAATACTTGTTTGCGTATTTGTTGCCACCACTGAACCGGACGCTCAAAATTAGCAAAAATGTTCCATAGATGATTATCCGTTTGGTTAATGATGTTTCTTTGACTTGACGATAAACGCTCCCTTGGTTGCAGTCTATTCTTTACAAATTTGTGAAACTGAAATGAATTATTGGTTTCAGAATGAGAGTGGTCATAAGGTTTGCGTATTTAATTTCTCAGTTCTTCACCTTTGTAGTAAAGTTTATTCGGACATGCATATATACTATATGCACAGACACACACAGATATATACATATATATATATATATATATATATATATATATATATATATATATATATATATATATGTGTGTGTGTGTGTGTGTGTGTGTGTGTGTGTGTGGGTGTATGTGTGTGTGTTAATGAATAATTTAAAATTATTTCGTAATTTACATTATCAGTTACAGTGAGTTCTTTATGATATTTCCATCTCAACCTCGACTCTCTTATCATACCCATGGTCTTTACCACTAAAGCACTACTCCTAATGTCTTCATTTTACAGCCCCTCACGCATCCTCATTTCTGTTCGTTCCTTCTTAATGCCCATGTTTCTGAACCATATACCATAACTAGTCTGATTATGTTACAATAAATATCTTGTATAGAAAACCCATCCCCTTCCTGCCTGGTGGACACCATAACCTTAGTTTTCCCACAATATACCTTCATGCTACCCCAGACAAGAGATTCTTGCCGCTTTCTTGCCCTTCTCAATTCTTCTTCACTTTCTGCTGTAATCACCAGATCATCTGCGTATAATAATTCCCATAGACGTTCATTCCTAATCCCTTCACTCAATACATCCATAATCAGTACAAACAGAAATGGTTTAGGAACTCTAACTTCAGATACTTCTTTTTTGCGAAAGGCTGTTATTACGGCCGCTGTCCTTGATCTTCTAGACATGGTTTCAGCCAACGTAACTAGCTATTCTGGTATTTTCCTCTTAAACGTCAAAACACCACTTCCCATGGTATTCTATCGAATGCCTTCTCTAAGCCCATAAATGCACAGCAGAACTTCCGATTACCTTCCAGCGTTTTTTCCTGTTACTGTCTTTTGAAGACAGTATTAACTGCACTCCTCCCCGTAAAGAAACCGTGCTACGGTTCGCCGGTCTTCACAATTGCTGGTAATCTCTCATCAAGTATTCTTTCTAAAACCTCAAAAAACGTCCGGTTAGTCTGATTCCCTTATAAATAGCACACTCCATATCTCCCTTTTGCTTAAACACATTTACCAGAAGGGAAATATTGCTAGAGCCTATCTCTTTAGCTGTTAACAAATGTTCGGTTAGTCTGATTCCTCTATAATTAGCACACTCCATAATATCTTTCTTTTGTTCGAACACATTTACCAGAAGGGAGATACCGCTACAGCCTGTCTCATTAATGGAGGGTTCTAAAATACCGATAAAGGACGAGAAGTAGTTCCTATTCGATCCTTAATAATGAATGGTCTTGAAAGAAATATGTACGGCTTCCGTTTGCACATGCGTACGCACCCATCACAACAAGCTATTTCACACGGGGAACAACTGCGAGAAAGCAAAGCTTAAACGATAACCAAATCAGGGAACCAAAATGAAATCCAAGAAAAGAAGTATTTTACAAGGAATAGAATATTAGCGGTCAGTGTGATGGCCGAGAAGTTGACATGGTGGATGTTTCATATGTGTTTTAAAATTCAGTCCTTAAATACTGAACCAAGGACGCATAAGGAAAGCTAGATCTTTTCTTATTAAAATTTTAAACCCTGTGTGGCAACTCGCCATACACACAAACACGAGCACGCAACCCCAAGCACGTAGGCACACACAAACGCAGCATGCAGACACACACGCACACACTAGCACCTACGTATTTAAATGTAAAAATAATGCAACAAGGCTATTCGAAGTTACTAGTATTCTGATGAATTCTGGAAAATACTCATAGAAGAAATCAGTTCCAAGAAAGTGATTCGAGCCCCGAGAGTCTGAAAAGTCAGCCATCTGGAGTCTGGAGTTTGTTATCAACTTGAGGGCGTCTATTGAGAACGGCAATGGGTCGTAATGACGCCCTAAAGCCCACAGAGTGAATAGATCTACATATCTGGCATGCTGTGACACAAATTTATGAAGATAAATAGGAATAGCTGTCATAGATCCTTGTCTGATTGTTGATGCTTTACAATTTATCTTCAGGATAGTTTGAGATAGATGTGCAGTTCTGTAATGGATGTGGAAGACTATAGACCAGGCCCACTATTATTCACATTTATGTCAGAGAACACATGAAGGTGAAAAAAGCATTTTTACTTCTTCCCCATATCCCCTTCTTTCTTTCTCGGAAAATCAATATTTAACCTATAAATCTAATTGAATTCAGGGCATTTTAAAAACAAATGTCCACCTTAATTACATGAAAATGATCAATGATTATGTGACTTCAAATACAGACTATGTTTTTAAATTTATTTCCATCCTCTTTAGAATTGATCATCTTATTCTGAACGCTGATTCCTCTCGGCTATTAGTTAATTACTCTTCCAAGCAATCTTGTCAGAAATAGATAATATATATGTGGAAACCACAATTAAGATTCTCCTTCATTACCCAGTCTATCTTCTCAACAACTTCTTCGGCGTAGATTGACCCTGGTTAACGTACAATAACTTATCATCAACAAGTCACTCCATTCCGATATAAGGAAATGTTTCAAGTACACTATTAATCTTCTTCTACTATAAACTTTATGTTCTGCCAACAGGAAGAAAAGTTGAATACGGAAATTATCACAAAAAATCATTTTTTACTAAAACTGTCTTCTCCATTCCCTTTCTCCTCCCCTAAAATAAGAAGTTGGAAATAACAGCCTTCATCAAGAACAATTTTTTTTTGATCCGTGTACTGAATGATAAATAATAACGAGCTAAGCTCCACTGTCCATTCTGAATGATACTCCGTTATACTTCACGATTCACATTAGTGAAATACCAACCTAAATTGATCCTTGTGAAAACTTTCAAACTAATCATACAGAAAAACCAAAAGTTTTTCTCATTTATTCAAATGTCACTCATCGCTTGTTTTGAGAATTATGATTCTTGAATAATGATTTGAATAGTGTGAAGATGTTTTTATCATATATGTATTTTTCATAAAAATAATACATGCATGTACATGTGTATTAAATAAAAATTCGACATAAATTCAAACTGAATAAGAAAATTACAAATTGTATGCATGTATCTGTGGAATAAGTTTCATAATACGTAAATCAAATATGCAAGAATATAAAATGCGTAAAATATCCACAAAATTAAAACAAGGAAAATTTTGCAATGTGTATTTTGTTGTAGGCATGCCTGTATAAATGAATGTATAAAAAAGTTACGCAACAATATCAAGGAAATTAATATAAAACAATAGACGTCATGTCGAATACATGTATTAAATCAAGAGTTCCCAGAAAGATTTAACCAGGAAAACATACAGTATGTTACTACACATTTATACATATATACATACATTCATACATATTAAGCTACAAATATAGTTTCATATCGGATTCTACTGTAACGTGGGAACAAATTACACCCAAAGAGAATCGTGATTGAAGATTTAACGATATTTGTGACTTCGTATCTGTGAATATAAAAAAGCCACGCATGTATGATTTTAAAAAAGTCACAAGCATGCATGTATAAAAAATAACATTTTCTTTCAATATTTGGCAGAAGTGAGCGAATTGCAAACCAAAATAATTAAGGTAATTTTATATAAAATCTGCTGTTTGACTGTAATTTTTCACTTTGGAAATTAGTCTGAATCGCCCGTTTCTTGCATCAAAAAGGAAAGTGTCTTGGTAAAAAGGCAACACATTTTCGCCAGAAATGTAACACTGGTTGTTTTCTTTCCCAGAGATTTCATAACATTATGAAATAACCTCAGTTTCCTAGGTGCAAAGATTTGCATTCTGAAAGTACTTCAGGTTAGAGGTTGGCTTCCCCATTTGAATTGCCCAGCACACTCGTCCAACTTGAAAATTAAGGTTTAACGAATACGAGAAAAAGAAGCTCCTTTAAAAGAAGTCACCCCAACAACTTGATCAATAAACTCTGATTGCAAAAGGGAATTCTATGCGTCTTGATGAAGCCTTCCACAATGTATATCAACCGCCACGGTAGTTGGTGGTTAGTAAAGCCCAGCAACCCGGAATACACAAAAACCCCGACTTTAGACCTTTATAACTAGAAATATTCAACCGACCGGGATGAAACTCTGGCTTTAGAGGTTTCCCAAATTTCATCGAAATCCGTTCAGCCGTTCCGGAGATCCAGATATCGAATTTTGGCGTTTAGGGGATTGGTAGGGGACGGCTGGGTGGTTGAGGGTCCTAACACGTCTGTGGAGCAATAATGGTAAAAGATACAGCCGTGAAACAGTTTTTCTGAAAGTTCGTATTCTGGAAGGGTGCCTTTCGGGTTTGTTTTTTGAAATAAAGCAATTTTTAAGTAACAGTGGGCCATTCAATTATACAAATTCAAAGTTCCTGATGCTCAGTATGGACCTCTGGCTGATAGAAGAACCGCCATTTTTAATGTGTAGACCTTGAGTAGTGTTAGGAGAAGCTGGCTGACTTACTCTCAATTTATATGTCTATCAACAAATACTAATATTCTGAAATGCTTGTTTGTTTGTTTGTTTGCGTACTGAAGCACGATCAAGTGTTGGTCAGCTGTGTCCTCCCCCTCCTTCCTCTTCATCCCCCTCTCCCTTGCCCCTCCATCCCCTCACCTCTTCCTTCCACTTACCTTCCCCTCCCCTCCAGCCCTCCAGTCACTCTTCCCTCCCCTCCACTCCCTTCCCCCTCCCCTCCACCTCACCCTCCTTCCCCTCTTCCCTTCCCTTCCCTTCCCCTGCCCTCCCCCTCCCCCGTAAACGGGCTGGGTATGGGTATGGTACAGACATGGGTATGGGTATAGGTTTTGTACGGATATGGATATGGGTATGGGTACGGGTATGGGTATGGGTATGGACCTTTGTTGAAAATATAGTAAATGAAAAAGTGACACAACAGTTCATGGGTGGTCTAGTCCTAATTAAAAATTATCACACACGTTGAATTTACTTATACGGTTTTGATTTCCGCGATCGTTGACCTATCCTAAATAAGGAGCCTCAATAGTTAGAATGTTTTCACACGCACACACACACACATACTGTATATATATATATGCAATACACACACACATACATACATATATATATATATATATATATATATATATATAACATATATATATATATTCAAACATATAAATGATATAATTATGTAGCAAACGAGGTGAGTTGACCTAACCATTATCATGAAGAAGCCACATGGAGTCATAAAGCTATATCTAAAAAACTAAACAACCCCACATTCCTTTGTTACCACATTTTCTCGATATGAGCGTTACCATTGCAAAAAGGACTAAATCTACAGCCTACAAAGTGATGAAATCACAAAGGGATAGTAAGCCCAGCCACAAAGAGACAGATGGAGGGTCAGGATGAAGAGGAAGGGTAGGTCGTGGGCTTTACTCAACAGCCTGATAAGTATGATGAAAGCGAAAGAAAGTAAGTGAGTCTTTCTCAATCAGCATGAACGCGAGTGCCTTTATAATACGCATATTGATTTGGCTTCGGTTTGGACGAACCACTGCTGATGATGTGAAAATTCTGCAAGAGCGCCTGGCTCCGGTACCACCTGACACTGACCCGGCCAAGGTTTTTGTTGAACATTACTCTAGTCTCTGCGACAGCAACAATCGGGATGAATTCGCCGTATTTTCTTGACGGCAAAGAAGAAAAAAGAGGAAAAAAGAAATGTTAAACACAAAGAAGCATTGCGTTTATGTGACTGCACGCTTCTGA
>NC_089757.1:17121676-17126676 GCF_040412425.1 Macrobrachium rosenbergii
GATGGAACACCACAGAAACAATTTTCTTCATTTCCTTCAGAGTTTTAGCCTCAAGGATAATAAGAGAGATACAGAAAAGTAGGTTAAATGTTGCCTCAAAACAATAGATCGCTTATATGCATCAGCATTCACTAAGAATTACTTACTTGTAAGACTGTGTCCAAAAAGCACAGACATATATGTGTATAAGATATAATTGTATGCCTTAGTACATATTATTATAGTATAACTTATATATATATATATATATATATATATATATATATATATATATATATATATATATATATATATATATATATATATATATATATATATATATGCTATATTCATCTTATGTATACAGCTGCCTGTACGTGAACTGAAAGATAACGCATTTGTTCGGTTGTTCATTACTTCTAGTAAGGGGTTTAGACGTAGTATATTCATCCATTATTTACCTGTACAAAAGGGATACATTCCGTCTAGGGGAGGGGTATCAGCCTACATTATACAGGTCATTTACTGCAGTCATTATCTGAATTGATCATACACATAGTTAGGAAGCAATAATGCAACAAACATTCTGTCGAATAGGATACAGATCAAAGTATATACAAATTACAGGTAAAATATATCAACAACTATACACGAGTCACAGGTAAGATATGCATCGAACTATAGGCAAATTATTTACAGATTACAGGCAAAATATAAATACCTATAGGTAAATTATATACGAGTCACAAGTAGAACATATAAATACGTATAGGTAAATTATATACATGTTCACAGTAAAACGTAAATAGCTATAGGTAATGCAAGTCACAGGTACAAGGCATGAATAGCTATAGGTAAATTATTAACATGAGGCACAGAACTCAGAGAAGATATTACCTAATCTTAGTCCTCCCAAGGAAAAACAATAAGGGGCATAATCAAAAGGATAGTCAGGCAGCCGTGCATAGCAACAAATAAGCATAGGAAGTACATTTTAATGTAAACCTCAACTTCTGCACCGTTTTCCACTGTCGGATACGATATCAAATCGACTACACCATACAGACATGTAAAGAAAGTTACGAATAAACACACGCATACACATATATGTGTGTGTGTGTGAGCGTATGTGAGTTTGCATAAGGGACATTCGCTTGAGGGATGGTTGTCATTAAGCTAAAGTTTAATACACCCTCCTACTAACGGAGCAATCAGTCAATAAGCCTACAGATGTGCAAGGTAACCACTGTAAGTATTAAATGAAGAATAAATATATACGTGTATGTACATATATATTATATATATGTATATACATACTCATCTCTCTTATATATATATATATATATATATATATATATATATATATATATATATATATTTATATATATGTATGTGTGTGTGTGCGTGTGTGTGTGTGTGTGTGTGTGTGTGTGTGTGTGTGTGTGTATCCATCTTTCAAGCTAGGAGTCCCACATTCTGCTTCTGGGTGCGGACGGCAGAATGCACAATATGCGTTGAGACCCATTGTGTTTCTGTGGATCTGAGCAACGAACCTGGACTGGTAGTTATACAAGTATGGTGGTCAGATTCATGGTTGAAATTGCTCATAGGTCTATCAACATTCTAAGACTTGCTAATTTAATGTGTGAGTAATTAACAAAAGCTCATTGCTGCCGAAGCGAAGAATTCCAATGTTTATTACCTGAGGTTGTGGTTCTTTTCCAGCTTCGGGATCCGTTAGGTGGTATTTTTATACAAAAGCAAATAAAGCTTTGAATAGTGCATCACTTTTACGTATACCACTTAAAATCTATTGCACAAACTATGAATGCAAACATGTATTTTCGCTCAGGGCTTCGAAACAGGACATCTCTTTTCATTAAAGATGTTTTCACCTCACAGGAACCCAGTCTTCAGAGCAAGATTATTTAAAAGTGAATCACTGACCTAAAGCAGCAATAGTTGTCAGTCGAAGAACCACAAAAGTCAAAGATCAACAATTCTCTCTCTCTCTCTATCTCTCTCTCTCTCCTCTCTCTCTCTCTCTCTCTCTCTCTCTCTGTATATATATATATATATATACTGTATATATATAATATATGTACGCACATACGAAAGTCTAGCCACGTAAAATAAGTCTAATCCTTCGGGCCAGCCCTAGGAGAGCTGTTAAATCAGCTCAGTGGTCTGGTAAAACTAAGGTATACTTAACTTTCCAACACAGTTGTGAACTACCAATTGTGGCTAACAACTAGCTATTCAATTCCGTGCTTAGGCCAGCAATAGCACCTAGGACTTCTACGGAATACTCTACGTCTGTAACGTTCCATTCATGATGGAGATTCGGGCCCCCTTGCTAATGAGGCGACCGTAGTAGACAGTGAAACTGTATACACACTGCTTGCTTGCATTTATATATATATATATATATATATATATATATATATATATATATATAGATATATATATATATAGATAGATAGATAGATAGATAGATAGACAGATAAATAGATAGATACATAGATACATAGATAGATAGATAGATAGATAGATTTTTGCATAATGAGTTCGTCTACGATAAAACAGTGAAATAATCTAAATGGCAGTGACTGTAGTCTTGGTTTTCGAGAAAAGGCTTAATGCATGAACGCACACATACACACACACATATACAGTATATATGTGTGCGTACATATTTATGTATGTATATATATGCTTGTCTAAGTGCGCATTAGTGAAACTGTGTAATAGCATTGACTTATAAAAAGTGGTTTGTTTTGCTGAACAATTTAATTCTTCAGCTAATTCCACTTCAATGTGCAGCGGCCCTTTTTACATGTTTTTATATAACTCGACTGCTGCGTCTGGCTGTCTGTTTGGGTCAAATCTTGTAACTCAATTTTCGAAGCCTGTTTCCCTTCGTCCGTGCACTTGAAATTACGCATGGTTACTGAATCCCGGTAAATGATATAACGACGTACGATTAGTGAGTCAACGTGACACTCCTAGTGACCCTACAATGACCTCTCACCAATATCTCCAGGTTTACCATGTGAAACTCTCGGATTTTCCCCAACTGCTGACTCAGTAGAATCTATCATCTATATAACCCCTCCTCTTCACCCCCTCCTCCCCCAGCACACAATCAAGTGTTAAATTAGTGCTGTACTACTCCTTCCCCACATCCTCCCTCCCCATTCCAACTGCAGTCAAGTGTTAATTTAGCTATGTCCTCCTCCCTTCCTCTGTCCCTCCCCTTCCCCAGCACACGATCAGAGTGTCAGTTGGCTTCATGCCACTCCCCTTCCCTTCGCTCACCCATTTCCCCTCCCCTTCCAGAACACGATCAAGTGTTAATTTAGCTAATGTCACTCCTCCTCAACCCTCCCTCCCTCCAGAAATTTTTGATCAAGTGTTAATCTAGCTGTGTCCCTCCTCTTTCCTCTTCACTCTTCCTTCCACCTCCTTCCTCTTCCATCCCTCATCCCTTTCCAGACACACAATCAAGTGTTAATTTAGCTGTATCCTCCCCCTCCCCTTCCCATCTTCCACCCCCTTCCCCCTCCCCTTCAGTTCAGGAACACACATCTGGTGTTAATTTAACTGTCCTCCTCCTCTTCATCCCTCTCTCTTCCCCCTCCTCTGCTATATCACCTTGTCAGCTTCACATTTTCCTCCCACCTCCCCTCCTTCTCATCTCCTTCCTCCTCCCCTCCCCTCACCCAGCATCCTCCCTCTCACAGCTTCCCTCCGCCTCCCCTCCCTCGTAAACGGATATCGTTAACTAAAATCATAACTCAATTACAATTTCTGTCAAAACTAAAAAGAATAAAATAAAAAAAAAAATGTAAACATGTTTTTATTAAAGTGCACTAAAAAGTGAAAAATGATTTTTTGAGATACACCAGGATTTTCTTACAATTAATCATGTCTACAAAAATAAAAGCGTGGGCCCCAAACATGGAAAGAAATGTTGAAAGAAAAGAAATATAATTTTTTTATTTCCTGTAACACTTCCTTCCATGTTTAGAACTACATTCTATTTGTAGTTTTATGATATGAAAAAATCCTGGTGTTCTCAAAAAATTATTTTTTACTTTTTATTGGAGTTTAATAAAAACATGTATAATTTTTTTTTTCATATTTTTTTTTTGAATATCAATTCGTCTCCTTTGGTGTCTTTTCTTCAATATGATAGTGACCTACAATCGCTCTGGTCTTTTTAACTACACTAGGAGGTGATGTTTCCTTCTACGAACTTGAGTATTATTTAGCGTATTGTTCCGTTAAAGTTGGGAAAGAAATTCTCTCCAAAAAGCTGAGCAGCACCTTTCTTATTAGCGATCTCAGGGGGCCACAATGTTATGTAAAACGGATTGGTACATCGCCATTCCCCCTATCTACAGTAACTCGTGAGTCTTATAACATTTCCTTTTAGATACTAGCCAATCGGTCCGTGCTTGTAAGTATGTGTGTGTGTGTGTACGAGAGAGAAGAGCCTTTAGTTTGGAAGGATTTTCTGTCTAAATGCACATCAATTCCAGGCTCAGAGCAGGAGTAATTCCTTAAATTTCATGGTTTTTATCAATTGTCTTTAAGATAAAGGAAATCTAATTTCCAAACTTCATGAATTTATTCATTCAGCCACTGGACCATGCACATATGGCATCTGTTACCTACAGACAACAATTTTCGTGTCTTATTTACCTTTTAGTCGCCTCAAGGCCCACTGAGCTTTTTAAGGAAAAAACGAAATATATAGCTCCACTTATAAATCCTTAAAAAGACTGCTATATCAGAAGCATCTTGCAAGAATTAATAATGCCATGATAACAGCTGCAAGTTAATACCTGAAACAGATGTCGATGTAAGGATAAATCAGTGGGGCAGTACCACAACAATTTTCGTTTTTTTTTTTAACATATTATCCTCGTGCGCAGAAAGTTTACAGAAAATTTGAAAAGTATTGTCTTTAAAAAGCAGCCGCCTCATTTGCATAAATCGTATAGTTGCCACCGAGC